>NW_026683442.1:0-50000 GCF_030247195.1 Topomyia yanbarensis | reverse complement strand
AAAAAAACTATAACTAAGCGAATACGTGCCCTTCAAATGAGATACTGGAGTCACATAATGAGAACGGATGACTCTCATATCTTGAAATTAGCTGCTAAATATAAAAGACCGTACAAAAAACGAGGTAGACCGGCATACACGTGGTTAGATCTCATCAGCCAGAACATGGATCGGTATGATGATCTGAACCGCATGGAATGGGAACAGCTAGCCTTAGAAAAAGACAGAGTGACTCGAAAAATAGAAGAAATCTACACAGCTTGGGAGTCTACCGATTCGGACAACACCGCAAACTAATGAAATACATAGAACATTGTCATTTTTATAGTAGATGTTAATTGTTTGGTAGAAGAAATTGTTGAATGAAGAATACACGCAAAATGCCACCCAAACCAGGATGAGAATAGTAAGTATTGGTAACATATTTATATAATCTCCAGATCACATTTTTTCGCCTTTTTGAAATCTCCGTCATCTATGAAAACTGTTTCGGTTCCGAGCGTTTTCCTTAAGTAGGTGATAGGACTATTATGAAATAAAAACGCTTGTAAGGACGTGGCCAGGTGTGTGGAGTTGAGCGGGTCTACGTCATTGTAGATTGTGGCGAAGTCTGATATGACAATGGATATGCTCAATTCTGCAACTCCATCCTACGATTTGTGCAGGTGTTCATGCTATGCTATGCTATGCTATTATCAGGATCAATATACCCATTGGCATTACCTCAGCGAGAGGTTGCGAAATGGATAAAAAGTACCCATTGTTAGAAACAGAAAAGTACCCATTTTTTGACAGCTCAAATAACTTCCGAAAATGAGCAATTTGAATGCATAAAATGGGTAAAGTTTTTTTGCAGTGTGTTGCACACAGTGAAGACAGGCAAACGTGAACGCTCCCCCCACCCATGATGGGCTTGAGCCAAGATGGAGAGAAAGGTGGGAACATTTGACACTTTTGAATGTATATTATACTTGCAAAATTAAGCACGGCGGCCGGGGCCCTTGAAGCAAACATAAACATCCGAACGAGCATCCTGATTCTTTGGTGCACGAAGAAAAGTGAAAAAAGGCCAAGCTTCACCTCGGATCTACGGATAAGAACACTTATGGAAACTTTTTACCTCGAAAAAAAACCGATTAAATTAACTATGACCGAACCGAAGTAAAACTTATAGCAACAGAAAGGCCCACTACGTCATTTGGTTGCAATGAGGTATAATGGCAGAACACACGGTTTGCTAGTGTTGGCAACCAAAAATATGTAAACAATCCAGAAGCACAACGGGTCGACGTCATAGCGGTCACACGATTCAATGGTAGCGGAACGACCGCTATGACGAAAGCAAGTCGATTTATACTGTGATCACTCACACCACTCATGTAAGATTCATCTTACGAATACCAAAGTGCCATCTTCGCCAGACCTGTATATACGACATTGATTTGGTTGTGCTTTTCTTCTTCATATCCTCTTGTTTTTTCGGCTTCATCAAAGAAAAATGACAACCGCACTCACACACAGAAAAAATGTGCACACCTGTATCCGTCTTGGGCTTGAGCTTGGAGCCTGAAGAAGACATCAGAGGAGTAGGAACAAAGGGGGAAAACGTCGTTCTGTCAGAATTTGTTCGGTCTCGAGTTGGTACGGTCGATTGAAGAACTGTGTGGTGGGTATTTTTCGTGCGATCAACCGAACAGCGAAAACGTTTAATTCGTCACCATTTCGACGGGAAAAACCGTTATTGGGTGCATTTTGGGCACAAAAAGCAGGGAGTAGCAGGGAGTGTCTATAAGCTACCCTACACGAGCAGAAATATTGACAATAAATCAACTGTTGATTAAAATATTGATGCGGTAAGGACATTTTGAAAATATTGAACCTGTAGAATACATATGGGATTGACGTATTGAAGCTTGTCTTGTCAATATTTTTATCGACAAAACTTATCGCGTGCAAGGTTCACTTATGGCCGTGTCAAAGGCGAAAGAAGAAACCCCGCAGAATCTACAAAAATACGAACTTCCGAGTGAAGAAATCTACGGTAAGTCTAAACATGTTTCCTTTTCCTTTTGTACATTCAGGTTTGAATCGTACACTTTGGGTTAGTCAGCCCCAATGACGCATAATAGTTGTTTTTACCGAAGCTAACTTAATACTGCTTCGTTGGTGAAGCAAAAAAGCTTGCATGAAATTGATTGCCAATCAACACCATTCAACATACATGAGGACAAGATACCGTGCATCAAATATCAGAGGAACCCAGAAGACACCAACGCATAAAACACAACGGATATGTTTATAATAGAACTAATAAAAGAAAAACATTGCGCCAATTGGAAAAAGGTGGGAACTGCAAATTTCTTCCCGCTGAGTTAAAGGTTTGCTCTACCCTCAGGTGGTTTAGAAGTTTTAGATTTTGAGTGTAAAAGTGTAATTCAGCTTTCAAATTGAACTGATAACAGTGGACGATTTAAGTGAATATGATGCAAAGGCACAGTTAAAGGTGCTTTCGAGAATGAATGACAGAATGAAAAGATCAAAACTAACGCCATGCAAATTTTATCGGAATGATTCAGGTTCTTTCCGAAAGCATCTAATGTGTCCAGGAAAATGCATTAGTGAGATTCATAAAAAAGGCTACAGGCATAGTTTGGGACAAATTTTCCAGAAGCAATATGAATTCTGACATCTGGAATATTATATTGATTTCAAAATACACAAGAATCCAGACAAACTCAGCATAAGAGAAGAGCAGAGGATCAGAATGTGCAAAAGGCCTTTTGAAAGACCTCAAAGCCCTGCAAGAAACTAGCTCTACGTCCAACGAGTGTGGATCAGCGTAAGACAATTGTTGGACAAACTTTTTCGCGAGGAAGTGCTGGATGTAATGGATCAGTCTCATTAATCAGACCGTGGAGGCCAACCATCAAAAACGCTTTGCAGGGAAATTCCGAACGAAACGCTTCTTGTCGAGTACAGATGTTCACAGTTGCTGATGTGATAGTTACTCTATAAGTAACAGGTCGTGCAGAATCTTCGTTCAGTGTGAATTTTGACATTTGGCTTTTCCCACACTTATTGGTTGAGGGTTGCTGAGAAATTATAATATATTCAAAAGGGCATATAACCTTATGGGCCCTGTCCACATGTCCATATTGTATTTTAGATTTAAACGAACTACTAAAACAAGATCCAAAACATCCAAACACAATAACATTGATCGTGTTGCTACACAAAGCCAGGGTATATGTCGCCAAAGATGCTAATTTTATCCCTCACCTCTTGGTCTGAGATTTTCTACAAAAAACAATTCATTACTGAAGCTAAATAATTGAGCGTGCAGCAAGCAGAGAAACAAAAGTTGAATATACACAGGAATGCACCAAACGCATGTACTGAGATATATCTAAACGGACTGAAACATTAGCGTTTCCGGCGGTGTTTACTTTTGGGGGGGTGGGTGGTTTTGTTTTTCTCTTATTTTATAAATACCCATTGTTCAGCTGTACCGTTTGCAGTTTCCGCAGCTGGCTTTTCCGCGTTCGGTCGCTGGCCGTCGGTTGATCCGACGGCGACGACCCCCGCTGGCGGCGTTGGTTCTTGTGATGGTTGCTGTTGATGTTGTTGTGGTTTTTGTTGATGTGAAGTTGGTTGATTTTGATTGGGGTTATTGCTAGCGCTTGGATCGTTACTTTCACGATTCAGGGGATTTTTACTGATTATCGGTGAAGTGGCGGTGATGTGAGTTTTTGGTTTTTTTTGATTAACTTTTTGATGATTGGTGGCTACTAGGCTAGTGTTAGGAGGATTACCTGGTGATGGGGACAGTGGCGCGGCACCTGAACGCCACGGTGGCCACAGTGGCTATTCTTCAGTGAGCTCCCAGATCATGAGGGACGCGTCAGTACCACCAACCGTTACCAAACTGTGGTTGCCGTGAAGGAATTTCACGCATGCCAGCGTACCGGAGTATACCTTTGCCTCGGTAAACTCAGCCCGGGGAGTAATGCATGGATAGCGGAACAGACGCAGATAGCCATCGCTGTCACCGCTAACAATCAGATCCTGGGCGGCGGTTCGCGACGTTGTGGTTATGATGGTGTTTGCCGGAGCCGCATAGTAGCGATTGTTCCACATTCCGGCTACCATGAATCCAACCGTATTGTTGTTGGTTAACCACTTGACATCCTTCATGGCAATGGGGCTCTTTTCCGGCGAAAGAGATTTCACGTCCCAGAAGAGCAAATCGAAATCCACAGTTACCGACTGAAGGAAGTTACCTTCCGAGCTCCAGTCAAGGTGCGTTAGCGGCTGCGAACCACGGATCTTGTTGATCTTCTTGTACGAGAATCCGTCGCGCGATACGCGGAACAGATAGATGCTTCCGTTCTGTGAGCCGATGGCAATCATGTCGCCCACTAGGGAAAAAAGATTGATTATCGATTTGGTTTACATCAAAAATTGAAAACTTACCCTGATTAAACTCCACACAATTTAGAGGTGATCCACAGACGCGAATCGTTAGCATTGTCGCTCCATTCTCAGCATTGATCACCACCAGATGTCCTTCAGAGCTTCCGGCGGCAAGGGCTGCCCCGTACGGATGGAAGGCTAGGGAAATTATTTCGTAACCCACCGACGATGTCCAGATAAGTTTGTGTCTTCTCCACATCGCTACGTACTTGTCGTGGCCTCCCGTAGCGAACACCTCGTCATCCGGGTGGGCAGCCAAAGCCCACAGCTGTTTACCATGTCCAAACATGACCTGGTTGAAGCGACGCTGTAGCGATCCTTCCAAAATATTGTTGCGAGTGGTGCCAACATAGACGTTGCCATCGTTTCGACCCGGTCGCTGGGGGTAAATTGTACGGACTCCACCGGCGGATTCTGGAAGCTGTTGGAGAAATTATTAGAATCGGTTAAACTCGGTTTAAGGGTTAGATCCTCACCTTAATATCGGTTATCCTCTTGTAGTTCTGCAACGAATCCCATGCGGCAATTTTGCGATCTTTTTCACCTCCTGATATTAAAGTACCCTCGGAAAGCATCACCAGGCAGGAAATTGCCTTGCTGTGTGCTTCAAATTCCATCCTCACAAAGTAGGCCCCGTCGGCATCCACACTGTAGATCGTTATGAAACCGTCGCTGTCTGCGGTTATTACATCTCCATCCGGTTCAAATTGAACGCAGGTGACGAATGTTTTCGAAGGCTGTTTACGATAAATTTAATATTATACCTTAAAACTTACTTACTGATTAGCCCCCACTCACCGGTTTGATTATATCTGTCTTTTCGAAGAACCCATCCTTCCGACGGTGCCAGAATGCTAAATGGCCCTTGCCGTGTGTGATCAATAGATTGTCGTCCAACGGATGGAACGTTGCGCCCCAAATACCTTCCTGCAGTGTCTGTTAATTCCGTTTCCATTTCATTCCATGGTGGCGGCGGTGGCGGTAAAGAGAAGGCAAAAATTAACACATGAACATAAATTAGCGCGAATCGTCCCCATTATTCCTGTAGTAACCCGTGAATCAGAAACGGGGCGAACGGAATGCAAAAGTTTGAAGCACTTCCGAGCCGCCCGGGTGTCGACTGTTTTGCGCCATTGCATGACAGCGAGGCGTTGCCGGTCGGCGAATTGTTTCTTTCGGGAAAGTTTTTACCCCACCCAGAGTGGAGCGAACCACCGGGGTGTCATCAACCGGGATGACTGCGGTCAAACTTTCCCCATTAGCTAACAAATGTCTTAATTTAAAACTAGCAAATGCGAAACCATTCCCGGAGTCCAACTGGGTCAGTAGTGTTTTATTTCCCCTGGTTTATTGGTTTCTTGAAGGACAACATTTTTTTTAAAGTAACTTACCGCCACCTTGCCGAGCAGATGGCCCCACTGCCACTGCCACACCGACAGTATACTTTCGCGACCGGCATCCACGGCCAGGATGTAACTGCCGCCGTTGAGCTGCGAAAAGGCCACCGCTATGACACCCGTGTCCAGTTCACCCATGCCGAACACGTACAGCGTTTGCAGTGATTCCGTACTCCAGATGCGGACATGGGCCTGAGATTTGCGATCGCGGCCACCGCGCTGTCCGGAACCGACCAGCTCCCGCGATGGGTGCACTTCCATGCTGCGAAGGGATAGGGGGAATGGTGAGTTAGAGGGTCCAGGATGAGTGGGTTTGACGTTAATTCCTATATTGTCATAAGTACAGATTCCTTAATATCAGTAGGTTTGTTCCAATACCAGGAAAAACTGGAAGTACTCCGGAGAAAATCGTTCCTGTACTCCCTTTTTCTCTTTTTTCTTCTGGTAGCAAACCGGAGTAAAAAGAAGCAAGTATTTTTTCTGAATGGAGTCAGTATGGATTCCAACTCAAATGCAACAACCGATTCCGGCTCAATCGGTTTCAGAATCGGTTGTTGCATTTGAGTTGGAATCCATACTGACTTCATTCAGGATTCCGAATGGTTTGGCCGGGAAGTTGGCCTGTAAAATTGGCCGCCTTGCAGGGGCTGAATCGAACACTGTCAATGCTCTCGTTCCAGAAGGATTCGGAAATATTTTTCTCGACTATCCAGCTGCGTTGGTTGTGCCGTTATGACGTTTCAATTTGGAGGCTTTCAAACCGCTTTTGAGCTTACGGGGAAGACTAGAGTATAGGGGCCCTTAAACGCGTAATAAAAGTGTTATTACTAAGTAATGACATTACCGAAATTGTATGGGATTACCGTCCTTACTCGCCGTACACGATCATTAAAAGTTACATTACTGCTCAGTAATGACCTTAGTAGCGCCTGGTGTAAGGGCCCCTTATTAAAATGAGATCTCAGTATGCGTATTTTAAACGTCAGATATCTCAATGCTTGATGGAAATGCCTTTGACAGATAAATGGCAAACAAAAGATTGAGATTTCGAGTGTTTATATTAATGGCGTTTTCGCTTGAACCCGAAACTGAGTCAGGCAGGTTCTAACCCCAACCGCTGTCAGTTCATACATTTTGACAGCCGTTAGGGTTAGAAACTGACTCCGTTTCGCTTCAAGCAAAAACGACATAAGATTCAGTGTCTTTGAAATTATACAATTCCCTTACCAGGTGATATCCTCCGTGTGTCCGGTGTAGTGCCGCTGAGCTTCCTCCTCCCGGTCGTACAGTACGGCAACGGCGGCAACATAGTACAGCAGCTCTCCCGACGGAAGAACCCACAAATTTCTCTTCGAATCGATTCCACGGTAACCATGTCTGCGAATAATGAACCAGTTGACCTTATCTATTAAACTACCAAACCAAAAATATAAACTTACACCCAAAACAGCGACAGCTTCTTATCCGGCGGTGCATTATCCACCGGTGGATGATGCATCGGTGGATAGAACGTCCGACGCAGTCCCCGTATCGTGATCCGGGTCGGTTCCTCCTTCATAGAGTCCAGCAGCGGGTAATCGGAGGACGCCCGCATTAGCTCGTTTTCCGGGGCGTACAGAGCGCGTGGTCTACTTTTGCTGCGGGCCCGTTGACGGGCCGTTGTCTTCGAGAGGTCATCCGGGACGGAACCGCCGAGACGCGAGCGGGACCGGCGTGCAGGTGACGGAGGGATTACACCGGGCCCAAGGGCACCAATCGGCAGGGACGGGGTGTTGCTCAGGTAGAACGTGTCGACCTCTGCAAACTCGTTGCGCAACTGGGAGAAGCTGCGTACCTCCTGACCGTGGTTGGTATACATCTTTTTGGCGCCGATCATCTTCAGCACTTGGCCTAGGTCCTCTAGGACCTCCTCGAAGGGTTGCGATGTACGCAAATTAAGCAGCACTCGACACTAGAGGCGGGGTGAAGAAAAGAAAAAAAGAACTTTATTGCATCAGTACGATTGTACTTTTTCAGGTGGAAAATGGTTGCACCATTCCAGCCCACCCAGCGAATCGCCTTTCGCTGACGCCCAAACACGTGCGCTGCGGAACGTGTGAACACATATCGTAATGCCTTTATTTATTGTCTTGCTTCTTCCGCCGGAGGCTCGTAACTTTTGTGCAGTTCGTGATTGTTTGTGTATGTAGCATGTGTAGCTGTTAGGACGACAGCTCAAGGTTGCCGGAAGCCGGGCCTTCCTACTAAGCAATAGCCGCAGAGAGATAGAGCGAGAGAGAGATAGAAACAAATCATAGAAAAGACTTGGTCTCGAGAAATGCACCACCAATTGGCGCCATTCAAAAGTGGCGATAAATTAATCAAAAAACTCCTGACACCTGCCAAAATCCGCCGCGAGTCGCTGTGGTTGGTTTCGCGGGGCGATAGGCGAGTGAGTTTCGGAGCTGGTCAGAGGTAAAAAATAACCAGTCCGAGCGCCGGTGTTTTCAACGCGGAAAAATGGCATTCTGCGATCGATATTTGTTCGGTTCGGTTGGTCGCCAGCTAGCCGCCCATTTGTATAATGTTTGAATAGCTAATAAGGAGACGCGTCGACATGCAAATTTCTTGATTGAATGCTTCCGGTGCTGCACATGACCACATTTTTCTTTGTTGTACTCTGGACTACTCTAAAGGAAGAGAACTATGATGGCGTTGGAAATGGAAGAAGGTGCGGTTTTATTCATTCATCGTTTCTTTTGGTTGAAATCTGGGCATTTCATCAGAGTGCTGTTAAAAGTTTTGGTTGGGTTTCGTGCTAGTAATTATTAACGAAGCTTTTAACAGATCTAAAACATTCTACGACTTGTCATGCCATTTAAATTATCTGTTCTTATTTATCATATTAGGTTACAGTCGTAATTCGCTGGTTGGTCACTTTCTAACTGGACTGCTATTTACCTCTGCTAGGAGTACCTTTGTTCCAAATAAAATTCATCTGAATGCCAAAATTTCATGTCAAATTGATTTTGTGTATGTTTTTAGCAAGGAACTGAAAAACAAGTATTTGTTTTTAATATTAAGAGTCATAGTACTCAAGGAAGAGCGCACGGAAAAAAATTGTTCCCAAAATCGTCAACAAAGTGCCATGAGTTCTAGAACAGCCACGTTTTTTACGTTACGGAAACAGGACCATGAACAAAGTCATGGCATTTATAATTATGTTCAATTTCCCTGAATTATACATGAATCCTTGCAATCCTCGTGAACTAATTCATAATTCTTAATATATTAGTCACGATCCAATCTCCGTGCTCGAGAACTAGTTCACAAAACTATCAAATATTATTCATGTATTCGTGAACTGATTCATGATTCCTGGTATAATAATTCCGACTTACTATTCGTGGTCGTGAAATAGTTCACGAAATCATAGAATATTATTCATGAATTCAGGAACTGAAAACCACGACTTACCATTCATGCTCGTGAAATAGTTCGCGAAATCATAAAATATGTTTTATGTTTTCGTGAACTGCTTCATGATTCCTAGTACAATAGTCACGACTGACCATTCGTGCGCGTGGAATATTTTACAAAATCACGGAATATTATTCATGGGTTCGTGAACCAAATCATGATTCCTAATGCTTGACCTACGATCTGTCTCGCGCGCTTGTTATATTTCATTTTCAATTTCATTCAACATGGCCACGAAATTTTCACAGGAACTATTTCACAAAATCTAGAAGTATAATTCGTAGAATTATTTTTGTTCTATGCACTATTCCAGTGATTCTCAATCTGGGGTCCGCGGATCCCCAGGGGGCCGTGAAGTAGTTATCAAGGGTCCGCGAAGTAGATTATCTATTTCGGAAGCAGCTTCTTTGTAACAAACTGAAAATAATATTTGGATAGTGTACAAAATGGATGTGAAGCCGCGGGGATCCGCTACAACCCTGGATAATTACGAAGGGGTCCGCGGAACGAAAAAGGTTGAGAACCGCTGCACTATTCCATGAAATGTCATACATGTCCAGCTGCTAGTGACCAGCGAGAAACACGACAGTAGATATAAGAAAACTGTTAGGACCTAGAACATCGCCCTTCATTTGATAAGGTTTAGTGTGATGTCTCGACAGAAAAGAAGAACTACACTAAACACCAAAAATACATTGTAGAGCTACAAATCATGATATAGTTCATAGAAGTCACACATTTATGTTCCTGTTTATATTTTTGCGATACTCGTAGTACAAAAACCGATAATAACCAAAAAATAACATATCGCGATAAGGCGAAGAGAAATTACGAATATCATAATAAAACTGCTGATGTCATAAACATCAGTCACATCACTCCACATGTCGAATTTGTAAGTAAGCTCTAGAATAACATGTCACGATAATGCGCAAAACATTTACGAAAATCGTGACTAAGATCCCAAAATCAAGAGTATAAATCATACTATTCGTGACAAAAATATCAAAAATCGCTACTAATATCCTGAAATCATGAACATAAATCACTCTACTCGTTACTAACGTATTATTACGAAAATCGTGACTATGATCTTGAAATCATGAATATAAATCACACTACTCGTGATTAAAATATCAAAAATCGTGATTAAGATTCTGAATTCATGAACATAAATTACTCTACTCGTGACTAAAATATCACAATAACGTGTTCTATTCTACTCTATATTATGAACATCGTGACAATGATCCTAAAATCATGAATAGAACTCACATTAATCACACAAAAATCGTGACTAGTATACTGAAATCATGAGCATGAATCACTCCACGATACCGATACCATGAAATAGAAATTAAGAAATTCGTGACTAAGATCCAGCAATCATGAACATAAAATCACGATACACTGACAGAAAAATCCGACAGCAAACTCATGAACAAAATATCACGGTAACTTGATGAGTAATCACAAAAATCGCGAATAAGTTCCTGGCAATCATGAACATCGTTTAACTGTTGGCTGTGTATTCCCAAATTATGAACAAGGATCACAGCAAAAACTAAACATGTCCAGGGAACAACCACAGTAACCCAACAAACATTCGAATGTATTCGACGCGAACTAGTTTTTTGGAAACACAAATAGTTGCATGGATACGAGCTTTATTATTTATAATTTCAGGAACTCGGTCACGGTTTTCGTATATCCTTTAGTTCACGAAATGGTGACCATGTTTTCATAAATTTATGAACGGATATTTTAGAAAAGTGTGCAATAGGTTTATACGGGCAAGCTTATAGTTCCCCGACGACTTAACCCTTTGTCTTCTACCGCAGGAGTCAGGATATTTTGGCAGTTTTATCGAATGCGTATCACCGAACTCTGCGGCAAGGCCGGACAATCGTATAAAATGACTTAGCACTTTATGCTGTCGGATGCGTTATAAATGTTTATATTATAGCTCGAACTTCCACAATGATGGATATATGTAATACACCCAAAAATGGTCATCAAAATATGCATAGGTGCTTTTGTTATGTAAAAATTGCCCAAATCTTCAATTTTTGGGTTTTATTTGAGTAATTTCATGGTTTTTCACTTAATAATGTTTATGAAGTACCAACAGTGATAAGATAAAGTTAATTTTTTTGATGAAAATGACTATTTTTTGGGTGTATCAAGGATCCATCATCAGAAGTGAATCCAGAAATTTCGATTTTAAAATGAGCATTGTACAATTTGTAATACGTATTAACCTTATTTAATGAATTTCGTTAGTCCAATTTAGTTTGAAATTGTTTGCAGCTTGAAACTACTAATTTAAAATTTCTCAACAATTAAAAAAATTCAGAGAAGGTCCGGACCCCCAGAACGCTCCCCCTGGATCTGCCACTGTCCATAATTAAGGAAGTTTGACCTCCAATATGAGCATTCATGCTACATATCAATAAATATTTATGTAAAATTCATGTTTTTATGCAAAATAATAAGTGTTTTCATTTAGAAATTTTTTTGTGATAAAAACTCGAAAATAGCATGAATGACCATTCTTGGCACCTTTTGACCATTGTGCTGATGATTACAAGGTAAGTTTAAATAAATAAAACTCAATGCGATAAACAACAAATACACCTTTTTGCCTTTCTCGTATAGAAAGGTTATGCAATCACTCAGAATTTCGACTTTTTAACAGTGACCCTCTTATACTAATCGACTCAGTTCGTCGAGATAAGAAAATGTCAGTATGTGTGTGCGTGTGTCAAATAAATTTACTCATCGTTCACAAAGATGGCTGAGCCGATCTCAACAATGTTATATTTACATGAAAGGTGTAGGATCGCAATTGGTCTCTATTGAATTTCATTTGAATTGGAATTCCTGTTCCGGAGTTACAGGTTGAAGAGTGCGGTCACACAGAAAATTTCCGTATACACTGGTACTACCATGATGGCCAAATGATGCAATATATATTAAAATGTATGCAAAATTACTTGAAATTGCGGGTCTAGATCCACTAATGACCAATCGAAGTAGCTTTGACCACATTGGCCGCGTACGACGGTTCTTGATGCGCCCGTGGAACTTGCCAAATTCCTATGTTAATGTTCCATCTATTTCTCAGCGAATTCTTGACCGGTTTTTATAAACATGAATTCAAATGAAAGGTAAGATACTCCAATTAGATGCTGTTGAATTTTATTCAGATCTGACTTTTGGTTCCAGAGTTATAGGTTGATTAGTACGATCACACAGGAATTTCACATATAAACCGTTACAATGGTAATACCTCAGAGCTTCAAAATCTAGGTACTGAAATGGATATCAAATTACTTCGTTTCGCATATCTAGATCACTGATGGCCAATCAAAGATTCTTTGAAGTTATTGTTTACTATCGACAATTGCGGATGTTCCGAGACTCGGGCATATTTCAAAATTAAAGTTACATCGGCTATTCGGTGTTGACTGAATCGATTTTCTCAATCCAAGTCTCAAATGGAAGGTATAATATGCAGTTGGGTGATCCACAACATATTTGTTGTTGTGTTGCTCGGTTTGCTTCATAATGATATTTCTTGTCTCGGCTAAACTTCTGAGCCATAATAGTACCGCATTACGCATGTGATGTAGGCACTTCCGTGAGGATAAGCTCCATTTTCACCTTCAGTGAGTTTTCCACCTAGAGCAGTGTTGGTCTAGTTCGATATTTTTTTACGACAACCGCATTGTAATTCTCGTAATTCTCGTAGTAGATGCACTTTTCATTTCTGTGTCTTTTCAGTTCAGTAGTGGGAACGATACTGTACTGTTTGTGCAGTGAATACGCAACAAAGCAGTATGAATTGATTGCTTACCCTATTGATAGCAATTGATAGCATTTTTTTACTTCTGCGAAGATCAGACGATAGTTTTAAGCATAAAAGCATCTTTATTTGAACGTTTTATTTCACTCTGAAAGGTTTTCCATTTTTTTGACAAAGCAGCATTGGGCCGGAGCTCCAATTTCGATTTTCGATCAGTTTTCCCTGTTGGATACCACCAAAAAAGTCTTAAAAAATTTTCGTTTTGTTTCCTTATTTAAAAAAAAAATGTTTTGAATGTTTTAGAGCGAAGTGTAATGTTTTACGTTTTGTTTATGTGACCGTAACGAAACGTGTTCGAAGCATGCAGTATTTTTCGAACTGTTCGGATTTTCATGAAAATTAAAAAAAGGTTTCGAGGCGTTTTGCTTTCAGATAAAGCATTAAAAATGTTAAATGGTTTTTTGTAAAGCGTGTAGCCTCTTGAAGTCAGATAAATTTTGGGTTAGATACTATTTTTGTAAAACTTCATGCAAAATAAGTAAAGTTATTCATATGTTTTGACAGCACGTAGTGGAATTGGTAGTAAAATGAACATGAAAGCAAAATCATTTTCTAACTAAATAATGATTGAGATACTGCAATCACCTTATATGTTTCTTGTTAAACATATTTTGTGCACAATTCGAGATAGTACTTCGATGGATTGCAAGACAAGTAAAAATCAAAGACGAAAAGGAATAGTTTTTCACTGTTTTATTTATACTGAAAAATAGCAGTAAAAAATTCTCGAGCAGGCCACCAAAAATAGGTAAAATTACAATTTCAATAGAAGATGTATTTTTTTTGGTAATATTTGCTATTGCAAAACCAAATCCAGATGGAAGTTGCTAAAAAAATTGACGAGAATATTTAAAGTGTTTAACCCATTTGGCTTCAAACATTTACTGCGGCCGACGCAATTGACCGATTTCGACGATTGATCGATTTTAAAGTCGGTTGCTAAGCATTGCGTTATCTAGTTCGTTATACATGAAAGCACTCCATGTTTCTCGTGCTGCTTCCAAAATCGATTCGAAAGACATGTCAAAAGCACCTTCGATTTCAAGAAAAACTCCTAAACTTGATTGCTTTTTCAATGTTGTAGACAGCATTGTGTAACAGGGTGGTGGTAGACTTGCCCCACTGATGTGCATGTTTCATTGCATACAGCGAGTGTTTCTTCAAAATATGCTTGAAGTGTGTATATTGTCTTTGAAGTAGAACTGGAATGATTCCATTTTTCCCGGAGACCTATAAATGTAAATGTGGAATGTGGAAAGTGTAAATGGGTATTAGAAACATGATCGTCATTTGAATCCCACGATTTGTGAAGAAACAAACGTTTAATGTGCCCGAGACTAAAATATGCCCACGACACTCCGTGTGCGACTGGCATATTTTAGTCCTGCCAGGCATTCAGTCCTCGGCAGGGAGAAATACCTTGACTTGAAGACTACTGTTTTCAGTCGCCTCTTACGACATGGGAGCATGAACCCAGTGGATCAATTCTTGGTTGAGATACTTAATCCCGCCGGATGCTACACGGTTTCTAGGCTAGGCAGAGAAAGATATTAGATTGTTATCAATTTCCTAGTGAACCACAGCAAAATCATAGTTGTTAATCGATTAATCGATTCGTAGTCGGGCATCCCTACTTCTACTTCATGGTAAAACGCGTCCCCTTATTTTATAAATGAGTTATTTTTGTATTTCCCCTTTTCATTTTTCAAGCATTCCAAGTTTTATCTATCAAACAATACATCAGTAACGAACTCATTTCTTTTGGATGGTGAACAAGTTTTAACAACTAGCTAAGCGTTATTTGTGTTCAAAAGGTGAATATCGATTCCGTCAAAAACACCCCAATATAGAAAAAACAAAATCTAGCCACTTACCTGAACACTGTGATCGTGACTGTTGATAATCCGGATGACGCGACCGGCGCTCGGTTTCAGACTCCCGGACGGCATGTTGTCCACTTCGGTTACGGATGGCTTGCGGCTCAGACGGCTCCCGGTACCCCAGCCCTGGTTTCCCGGTGAAGCGTACCAGACACCATTTTTCTTACCATAGCTAGCAGGCTGCGTCGTCCGTGAGTGCGTGCGTGCGTCCGTGCATTCGGGGGTGTGTGGGGATGGAAAGAAAGTAAGAACAAAGTTAGTATGGGTATGGTGCAAATATTGACGAGCGAAATTACTTGAGAACCACATAGCCTTGTACCTTTTTTAGAATATAGCCATCAAATCGTTCGAGTCTTTGAGGATTGGGAACAACCCTGATGTGACTGACTGACTGATTGCCAACAAAGTCGTTCTTGATATTGAAAATTCACGCTACAATACCTCGACGAACTAGGTGCACGGATCGGACACGCAATCCGTGCCGCTTGGAAAACACGAACGGAACCTCCAAATCACAGTAATTGGACGCGTCGGTTGGGGCTTAATTGAATGGAGTACCTTTGCACATACTTTGTGTTGTACTTAGTTCTAAGAAACAATTGAGCGAAAAATTGGATGTCAGCTCACGCTGTGTGTATAACAGTGTAGGGCAATAGATCTCAAATAGGAGTACAGTCGTGATTTGCTGGGTGGGCCACACCCTCTGTCCAACTAACGAATTTGATTCGCTAGTTGCACCAAAAATGCATCTGCTCACATCTCTAATCAATGTCAGTTTGATTGTCAAAGTGAATTTGACACGAGATTTTGACATTCAGATGCTTTTTAGTTGGACAATTGTCCAACTAGCGGAGGTTCAACTAAAAAGCTAAAAAAAGTGACCAACCAGCGAATCGCGACTGTAGGGGAAAGAGGGTAACAGTGGAACTATAAAAACGTCCACTGTTACTCTCTTTCCCCTACTCGTTTTGTATGGACATATGTTAAAGCATAGACGAATTATACACTAGAGGCACAACTGTTTTGATTTTCCAAGAAACTGACAGTGACACCTAAAGCGCTATCTGGTGACGAATGAGTGTGAAAAATTCGCCCACAACAAAGCAAATGAAGGTATTGCACGGGTATGGCGACTAGTACATCCAAACGCCCCCGTATCTAAAGAATTACGCTTTACGATTCTCTGCAATGGGGTCTTTAGTAATTAGTTCCTTTATGGTTAAAGGCAGTTCAAACATAGATCTAGTTACGTTTTAATGGATTAAAAAAACTAGTAAACTACGGTTGACAACATTTAATGTTGTACTTCTGTATGTAACAAAAAGTGTTGCCAAATAAATAGTTTACAAAGTTTGTTCGAAATTCCCTATAGCATACAGTAAAGAATTGCCAATATTATCCAGCGACCAATCACCATCATAAATAATCTCGCCATTTCGTAATACTTTCTATACTAAAAATAAAACCCCATTCGTTCGAACGAGATAGTACCTGCTAAATCTGGTCCGAATTGACGTAGATACCCTTAAATACGTAAACCGATTGTAAAAAAGATGCTCTCTCTTTCTGCAAATGTCACAGCCTACTACCGCCTGAAAATTGGAACACAAACCACCACGAGTGATGCGGTATACAGTTTGTGTCAGTTTGCAAACCTCTCGATCGATTCCCTTTCCCGCTTGAAACGGCGGAGCTGCCGGAGTTGCGAAACGGCCAGCGGAACACAATTTAGTACCACTTGCTGGGTATTAAATAACCGTAACTTCTTGCTGGTTTTCTTGGCGCGGGTTGTTGGCAAAAATTGGAACGGCAACTGTGTCACCACCAGCAGCTGCAATATACCAGAAGCGCGCGTGGTTGGCTTGTGACCTAACTGACCTGGGAAAATTTGTTCCCGCGTGCGGGGGTAATATTTTATAAAGCCAAAGTGGATCGCTTTGTGCTTGGGTTGGTTCACACAAAAAAAACTTAAACAAGCTAGCGTAGCTCCTGGCAGTTTTTCAGCCAGTTGTTTGTTATTCGTATGGTTCCCGGTTGCGATAAGCTGGCTCCGACGAACATCTTGAACCGCGGGGTATGCTTGAATGGCGACATAACGAAGGGGTTACATTCCGCGGAAGTGGAAATAATTAGTGGTGTATAGTTCCAGGCGGCCGCGTTAGGGGAAATGTTAATGGGAACATTTGCTGGCTGCTCCCTGCTGGGTTGTGTGACGGCAAATTCCACCAAGATTGAAAGTGACTTGGAAGTTTCCATAATAAGGTTAATGATATTGTTTCGTTAATCTCGATCTAAACTACTTACAGCTGGAGACAATGGATCGTATTATTTAGCGGTTTCTTTTCAGTTAGTTGGTGATGGATGGGGATCTAACTTGCAGGTCAACAGACATGCGTCTCCATCATTCAGCTAGGTGCTGGGGACGCATGGTACTTCGTTCAAGAATATTTTATTTTTAAAGCTTCCTCTTGAACAACGGAACAGGTGATTGTAAAAGTTGGAAGGGCAGATCCTGCTTCGCAAAAAAGTAAATAGTTGGCACTACAATAAGTCATGAATTGCGTTTCGACTCCGTCTCATCAGTATTTGTCGCTGACTTAGCACTAGATAGACGCTAATACCAAGAGTGTCACACAACTTGCGTTCGCAAAGCAATCAATTTGGTAGAACCAAAGCGATACACTATGCTATATTTCTGCCTGTGGAGAAAAATAGTCCAGTTTTCTCCGTAGGGAGTAATGCAGTTTAATACTATGAATTGCCTACAACTTTGTGGAAGATTGCAAATAAATCCAACTTTGTTGGGAGTAGCCGTCAAACTTTTAAAAATTTGATACCTAAGGCAGCATTGTATGGGGTGCATCAGTCCTGAGTACTCGATTTCCACGACTCTGGCCCAATGCACAAAGCGTTATGCTATCCCTGGGCTATGATGGCGTCCCAGGAAGAACACATGATTATCGCATTGGTGAATGTAATCGTACTCTGCCTCTAAAGCGACATTTGATCTACTTAATTTCCCCGCTAGATACCAAGGCCCGGGTTTTTATTATCGTCTAGTGTCTAATTTTAGCTTACTACCCATGGGACTTCGGTGGGTGACAGAGCTGAAGGAGACTATCAATTTCTGGTCCTTTGCCCAATTAACAGAGGTAGGACGGGAGTGAACCCGCCGTTTGAATCAAACAAAAAATTCATTTTTTTGGTTTTTGACGTAAGTGCCAATACCTTATCCAAGACTTTTTGGAAACCGGATTCTGAAGGGTTGCAGGTTCGAATCCTCCTCCTGGGGAATTTTTTCACGTAATTGCTTTCGTTTAACGCAACATTTCGATCTATTTTCCTCGTTGGAAACCATCAACAAATCTTAAATAAGGAATTGGCACATACATCAAAAACCAAAAAAAAAAAATGAATTATGTGCCCTCTATTCGACAAAATGTGGAACTAAAATTTTGTAGCTAAACGATGTCACATATTATGTACTAAAATTCTTTCAAATATACTATTTTGCTTAATCGAACTCCTGAGTCACCACCATACGCTGTTAAGCTACAAAAAAGAAACTGACTCAGACATCACTTCGTTAAAAGTTTAATAACTTCTCCTAGCAAAGTTAGACTGATTTGCCATCAATAACCAAGTTATAGACAGTTAAATTTTCTTTCTTTTGCTAACAGTGATATTCTGATAGAAACAATGCCACCTAGCGGTGAAAATGTACGCTTATGCGTTTTCTCCAAATACATTTTCAAGGGTAGGCTGATAGTTGTAAGGAATTCGTATTTTTCTGAACAGTCTAGTGCTTACTAAACATTGCCCACTATGTATTTTTACGCAGATCATAACAGCGTCTACATGCCGTTTCGATAAGTCGAGATTGACGGCGTTGTTACCGATGTGTGCGCTTGAACTGCGAAGATCTGCTCGGGCTTGGCTGCCTTAAGGATCCCTTACTTCGACCAGTGAATCTCTTGGATGGCATTTGGCACCGGTCGAGATTAAACCCTATGGTAACTCAAACGTCGATTCGTCTATCTGTTCGCCATTTTCACTGCAGATCCTACATTTATGTAAGCAATTGGACCATGTTCCAAAAAGAACTGGTATGAGATGTGTGGGAGAAATCATTGGGGTGATTCTTGCAGTACAAGTGTCCCTACTATTGGGAGAGTTCTCGACGTTTCCGGCGTACAAACAGCACGGGGGTAAACTGAAGTATTCCTTTAAGGACGCTCCAAGCGCTCATTCGCAGAGAGATAGAGAGAGAGAGAGAGAGAGAGAGAGAGAGAGAGAGCTACGCCACCGACTGCGCCAAATCTGTATGCTCTCTTACTCAGAACGCTCAGAACGAATGGGTCTCTGATGATTCCCATGCTTCAGCTCGAAGAAGCGCTGCTACAAAACTGATGTCGTGGACTGCCTTAAACATGTCCTCTTCGCACCATTTTAGAATTTTAGAAAAATTCTACTTCCACGCCACAGCATGGGGTTGTTTTCACGATTAAAATCACGATCTTTACAACTTCAAAATGACAATTTTGAAAACAGGTAAATTGGAGCTGCATAACAATCGCGCAAATGGTTCAGAACCATCAAGGTTATTCAATGTTTTGTGTGGTATCATATAAAATTTATATAAATTGAGACCACCTAGGAGATTTGTCCTGCGGAAGAGTTTGATTCATTGCGCCGCAATTCAAACTCAAACAAAATGCCAAGTGAAGAGGGAAATTGAACGGACAAGCGAATGGGGATTGGAGACGATAGACAAACTGTGGATCCATGCTAAACGCCGAAAGCTGAAAAACGGTAAGCCCGTTGGAAAGGATGGAATCTTCTTTAAGTCACGAGTGATCGGTTGTACGAAGCAATCCACCGCGTTACCGGGATGATCTTGGTGGAAGACGAAATGCCTTCAGATGGATTGGAAGGCCTTATTTACCCTGTCTACAAGAAGGGCCATGAACTCGAGTGCAATAACTATCGAGCCATACCCAGTGTTTTGTCTAGCAATCTACGCCCGTTGGCTGAAACCTTTGTCGGCGAAGGCCAATGCAGGTTTCCAGGGGTACCCCATTACCCAGTGACAAATTCTTGATAAATCCGGGAAGACAACATGCGGACTCGCCATTTGTTTATTATGATTATTTTTCGATCATCATTTTAAAAACTGACGAACGTGAACAGAAGATTCTTGAGCTGTTCAGCAAATTTAGCAATTTACGGATAAACGAAAAACGCAAAGGCAACCGCATAGTATATTTTCTCGTTCGTCTCTCATACAAAATCCACGCTGAAATGAGTAGTACTATTCTTATTTTTAGGTTGGAGTAATTTTGATGTTTCGAAATTTTTAACGAAAACTTTACGACAAATGAAATTCGCACAAAAAGAGACAACATATCGAAGAACCAAGCTTTTTTTTTCTTGCAACATGAAACATAAGTTTCGGAAATGAGGGAATGTCATTTAATCAACACCGCAGTAATTGATCTCAAAGATTGCAAGTGCCAGCCGTCTAGTAACGAGGTGAAATGTTTAATGAAGGAGAAAACAACGCTATTGCCAAAGTTTTTACCACATCAGAGACGGTATACTGCTTAAATTCAATAAGTTAAGAACATCATTTGATGTGTGGAAACAATGGCACTGGACTTCATCTAAAGATTTTTTGTAGCTTACAGTTCAGAGATAGTTGCGATAGTACAAAGGGGCAAAATCAACAACAAATATTTTTTTTTGTGCACATTGCGTGGATATACATAAATGCTCGATATTTCAGTGATAGCCTCTAAAGTAGCAATTTTCGACTGAACTGTGGCATCTCCTAACATACATTAGCCTCCATGTTAAGGAATGCAGAGTAATTATGCGAAAATCGCCCCACTTGAAGGACTTATGACATTACAAATCACAGAAAGCTTTGTTTACGAAAACAAAATTAAATACATCAGGAAGTACGAAGAATCCTTAACTGGTCTAGACAATGAAATTCGAATAGTGAGCAACACGGCCCTACTACATCATTCCTCTTCCTTGGCCAAGTCCCTATCCCCCCCTCAAACTTTAACTCTCGGGTTTAAGAAAACGTAGTCCATCATTCAGGTGTAGCAGGTCGTATCTCAGATGTCGGGAAATTCGACATATCATTGATTTTATGTTGAATAGCACTGTAGGTTGACGTTTCGGGCCCGATCGGTCGTTCTTGAGGGTGAATATCGCTCAACCGCTGGCCACTTACGGACATTTCTGTCTAATTTATGTTTCTTGCGTAAATTCATATGGTTGAGCCAACTTTTCCAAAAATTTCATTGAAAATGTCATGTCTTTAGATTGACAATTTGTCGAGAAATATGGTATCCAAAGTAAAACCATGCCCGGTGGTGGTCGGAAGCCGAAAAACTGTAGCATCTTTCATTTTAGAGTTATGGTTTCTTCGGCAATGTTGCTGCATCGCATCTAACACTTTATTTGGTTGTGTGAAATTAGTTCGTAATGCAGTCGCTAGTGTGATGCTGTTAAGATGGTGTCTTCGGCAAACTTGTAGGTTATCTTAATTTAGAGCTGTCTTCTGAAAATATGAACTTTAGAGTTTTTATATATTTCGAGATAGGCGGTACAAATATGATATTGGACCCTATCCCACTATATATTTTTACACAGATCACAACCGCGTCTACATGCCGTTTTGATAAGTCGAGATCGATGGTGTTGTTACCGATGTGTGCGCTTGAACTGTGACGACCTGCTGAAACACGGGGTTGGCTGTTTGCCGAATCCCTTACTTCAACCAGTGAATCTCCTGGATGGCATTTGGCACCGGTCAAGATTAAACCCTATGGTAACTCAAACGCGTATCAAGTGAGCTTTACCGTGTATGCTCTATCAAGTTATGTTCACCGCGATATCTATTCGTTATTCGCAGATCCTACATTTATGTAGGATAGTAGATTTCAAACTGATTTCTTGCTAATGTCTACTTTTTTGTTGTTCTTTTCAACACAGTCCATTAAAAATACGTTGCGAAAAAACATGATGAACAAGAATAGACGATTCCGTGGTGTAGCGGCTGATCACAATACTGGTATGTAGAAATTTGCCGTGTGTACGTGATTAGTGTTCGTTGAGAAGATTGAACACCTCGAGGTGATGTGGATGTGAAAGTCAAGTAAGAGGGAATATGTTTTGTCGGATGCATTCTCACCACACGAACGCCGTTCCAGAGTCTTGGGAAGAAGTTCCTCCAAGTATCTTCCCTAACACTATTCACCTCTCCGTATTTTGACATGGTTTTTTTGATAACGGCGTCGCTAGTACATGGTGCCAGGTCATGTATCTTCATTTCAATATTGTCAACATCTACATACGTCGGGATACTTTACAAAATGTCATTACATTCGATGACGTGTTTCATGTTGTTCTGGGAAGCGAATGATTCTGCTTGACTAATGTTTTTGGACATGATCAGTACCGCATGACGTAAATGATGGAATTGCACCGCCTTAACTTCTGCTACGTTGAGCTTCATGTTCGAGCAGTCAACAGCGACAGTTTGCTCGCAACGGGACATACTCTTGCATTGTATTGTCACTCATTGTTTGTTCACGTTTCACACACTAGGTAAAAGGAATCAATTTTTGCCTTTGCAAATAGACCAAGCGGCGCAGGAGTAAATTTGATTACTTGCGATTTCTAGCGTCTAGACTGAGCGAGATGAGAAGCCAATGTCGGAACTTTGCCAAAGACACCTTCCCAGTTAACCTGGTGTCGTATAAGGATGACCAACAAAAATCGTATAAGCATACATTTTTCATCGGAATCGTATAACGGTACACCGTATACGTATACGAATTATACAAAATTTATCTTAATTAGTGCGTTGTGATGACTCTTTTACGATTCTCGTATATGCGTGCAAGCTACGTCAAATAATGTGTAAAAAGGATCGTTATTAGTGCAGTAATATGACACGATTACGACTATACAAATGTGAGCCGGTAATAGCCAAATTAATCTAAGTGTTGTACGCCAAGAATCGTAAAGCGAAGGGTGGTGGGGTTAATTTCGAATGAAATGCTGGCTTGGAACCGACTTCAATCTCCAAAATAAAATATCAATTCTGATAAGTTTATAAATAAATAAATAAATAAATCGATACTATGTAAAAAGGGGAGTCCCAGTTATATGTTGATATTGCCTTTAATCCGTTCCCATACCAGCATGGTTGCATCATGCCACAAATTAGGAACTTAGAACTATGGAAATGAGGATAAGATTTTTGGAATTATGATTATTTATGAACAGCTTAAGTTAACTTCAAGACTGAAGCAGGTACTTGTGTTAACAGAACAAAAAAATAGAAAAAGCGTGGATGGTATTAACAGAACTCGAAACATGTTGAAGCTAAAGTGAATCCTAAAGTAAATTTTGAAAAAGTTAATATGATTGATTCAGACATTCTTTTGGTTATTTCTATGATTTGATCAATTTTGCAAACAATTTATTGGGTATCTATTGATGAAAAACGCTCATTAAAAATAAAAAATACCAACGGGGTTGTTTATGCCAACTTGTATAAATGTTTCATAGGAGCAAAGCAAAAGTTTCTTAATTCTTATTTATACAATTACAATTTATTTTAAATATAATGTTGATTTATGTTTTTGGAGAAGATTTAAGGCTTCTTTACTGTAATGGAGTAAATGATCGACAGTTTTCGAGGAAGTTATACAAATTTGACATTGATTGGATTATTATTTGTACACATGGACATATATGTAATTTTTTTCAGAATAAGTAAGATGTTATAATATATGTGTTGATTACAACACATTTCGTATATCATCATAAGTATGTTATGACAGGCGAGTTTGTTATTTCACGTTCGCATAGACAAAGTTGTATATCAGAGTCATATAAAGCGTTTTCCAAAGAGTCATTGACTTTGGCCCGATCTAACTGCACCTGTCAAATGATTTATGAGCTATGTGGCAGGCACGTAAGCTGATGTTCCAGGGTTCGAGAATTTGTAGAAAAAAACCAATTTGTAGAAAAAAAGGTAGAAACGTTTAAGGATGCGAAAATTTTAAAGTAATTCTCGTTCTTAAAAAACAGACAGTCGAAAGATATGTTTTCATTCTCTTAAGCTTTATTTTATATTGTTATTTTCCGAAAGCCCAATATAATCTTATATAGTACTGTTTTGAGTCGTAAGAATGCATAAAAGGTGTCTGTTTTTTGCCACATGGAATCCGACCACAGTCGCATTTATGTACGGTTCATATCGTATATTGAAACCCAATTTTATCTCAATGTAGATATATTGCCTCCACTTTTGTCTGTATATAGCATATTTTCGCATTTTATACAACTTAGTTGTGCTGTATATTTACTTGTAAACCTCGGTTGAAATTTCGATCTAACTACAAAATTGTTTGCTGGGTTAACTTCAACCTCTTGAGTTACCCCCCCCCCCCCCACCCCCAATTACGGAAATGCTCGTTAAATGAAAAGTTATAGATGTATGATAGATGTTACAGATCTTATTTTTTCTGGAAAACATGAATTAAAGGAATACTAATAAATCAATGTAGCTTTACAATAATTATTTCTTCTTGGTTTGGAAATGTGAAAGTTTTTCCCGTTCTCTGTAAAAGAAATGAAAAATGCGAGTTACATCTTTTTGGAAGTTTTAACTTATCAGTATCACTTCATTGAACATTTGTCTGTTCCATCACTCGTAGCTAGGTGTTTGAAGACGACGGAGCATATGCTGTGAATCCGTTAATCAGGAGCGGTTTACTGAAAAGACCCATAGACCATAGATTTTGAAAATGTGACTTTTTCGAAGATGTAGGATGTATATCTCTCTAAAAGTGTGTTCTAAAATAATATTTTTCCATCTAATATAGCTAGAGACAGTGCAGTCTTCACCAAAGTTATATGATTTACTATTATGAAAAACTTTGTTAAAGACACTAACGCTCTGCATAGTAATACATTCAAGTTCTGTATCGTTTTGCTAGATAGACCTCTTAAATCCAGTATTTCTTATATAACATTTTACGATGATTTCTTTTAAATTTGAATGGTCTTCTGCGAAGTTGTTTGAAGAAATAAAATGCGCATTTTTGCCGAAGAAGATGAACTTTTAACTCTTCAAACAAAATAGTGTTATCAATGTTCACTTAGTTTTTGGGTAAGTTACAACTTAAGCAACCACTGAAATTGCAAAAATAATCGTGGATGGCGCGGACACCGGTTAAAAATTCAGTCGTTAAAATATAAGAACTTTTGTTTGTTGAAGACAGCTAGGAAGTTACTTATTAAGTTTTAAGTCATAACAAGTACTAGGAGTTCCACTGACACATCGAAATTAAATCTCAACCTTTCCCTAGCTACACCACTGATTGAATTTAATTAAGATTGAAGGGAACGCTCCAATACTGGCAGAAAGTACTAGTATTTTTCAAATGACTCCTGGAATTGTATGAATGCATTATTTTGATGCATTTCAACGCCCGTTCCGATTAAAGGGAACTTCTTACGAAAACTTGCAACAGTACCCTATTCCGAATGCACGTAGCATGCCGAGACTTTCTTAACGGGCAATTAAAATTTCCATACATCTGTGCGTCGTCCTCCGTGTGTGTCGTATGTGTATAATCAATTCAGATTTTCCGGAAGGCGTCACGCTATGCTACCTCGTTACCAAACCACCACCCGGGACAGTAATTACAACCCGCCCGCCCCCAAACCTTTTTGGGGAGGGCGGGCCTGTTTGTAAAAGACCCCCTCCTAGTGCAATATAATGTAGTAAGGTGAAGTAGTAATTAACCTCTCGGTAACTGCTGTAGTGGTGGTGAAACATTGGCGGCGTCAGGATGACAAATGCTGATTCCTCCTCGCTATCGAACATTTGTGCTGATGGATGGCCCGGGAACGGAGATTTCACTTTCAAATCACTTTCTTTTCACTTTTCACGGTCACTAGATCGAACACTGATTCGCGCTCACTCGGTTGCCAGTTTACTTCAGAGATACTTTAGCTCGTAACACGTAACCAATCAATGACTTCGCGAAAAATGATCACTGTTCACATCCTAATTCCACTCTGAATCGGTATATGGGGGGATTGACAACGACAGGTTGGCCTGTGAGGTCCCATAAAAATACACAACGCGGGGACCACGCGCGGGGTCGGTTCGCACGGTTCGAAGTTTGGAACGCGAGTGAGAACCATCGCAATCCGGCCTGAACCCGTTTGTTCAGTTCAGTTTGTCCAGCGGGGAGCGCTGTTGTTATGTAGTAGGTTCTTCGGCTTTCCTCGCGTCGGTCGGTTGGAATTCGCCATCACACAGGCGCGCTCGTTCTCGTTCGGTTTCTTTGTGTTGCTGTTTTTTTTGCACGACCCCTTTGGGGGACCATGTTTTCGCAGGACATGGAACGAGTAGTCGTCGTCTTCGTCGTATGTAATTCTTTTCCCAAATGTTCGAGTGCCACCTCCAGCTGGAGCAGTGCCACGGCGGGTTGGTGATTGGCACGTGTGGCACCGCGTTTGGTTTTTGCTCTATACGACTATTCAATATGAGCAACTATTCCATCAATCCATATAAATTAGTTTTGCGTGCCGTGGATAATCGGATTATTCCTACCTGTTAATAGGGGTTGCGTTGGGGCAACAATGGCACTTTTATGTTAAACTAAACCGTTACCGACGATGGTAGCTCAAGGCTGCTGATTTTCGCCGAAAATCGGCTATTCGTAAATCATTTCGGCAATTCATCGAACAGTTATTTACTAGTTCAAGGTCGATCGCTGAAGATTTATTTTATTTAAACTATTGACGTTATAGGGTGTGTCGATTACTACAAGTTGTTTGTAAACTGTCGCACCGTAAAACGAATCTCATTACAAATTCCACCTGGTAGCAGCTCCCGTAGTGGAACCGCATTTTAAAGCTAGTCGTCAACTTCTTCATCGTTTTTCCTCCATTTCATTCAAAATGCATCCTACACCGTTTCATTTTGTTAGTTTTTAGCAATCAACCCATTCAAACGGCGAGATGTGTGGTAGGGGGAAGGTGTAGCATGTCGTTTCGTTAGTGTTTGTTTTTCACCCAGTCGTAGGACATGTTTTTGAGGCGCTCTATCGCGATAAGAAATCTTCGCACAGTCGACGAGTCGAGTCGGATCGAGTCAGCAGGAAGAAGTTGGGAGCCGCGAAACGGAATGGAATTAATTTAAATGTTTTAGCGTTTGTTTGACTTACATTCGTCGTTTTTTTTGTTTTCGAATGTTTCCCGCAGAATAAACGGTCGATTGCATTGCAATTCGCTGGATCGACATCGCGGATCGCTGTGGGAAAGCGTCAGACGCGAAAAACGGAATCAACTTTCAGTGAATGCATAAATCAACTTTAATGAACGTAAATTACCCGGACTCTGTGTGTGTGTGGGTTGATGCAATGCAGGGTGCCAAAAATCCATGACCAAACTAGGGCGCTAAGGTCAATAACGTACTTATGCTAAACGCTTCCTATCTGACCGACGAGGTGCTCTAGTGCACTATAGTGGTTCTAGGGTGATTTGACTGGTCGAAGGATTTTCGTTACATACACGTGATCTTGACCGGAAAATTTAACAACTGCGCTTTTCGCGGTCAACGAGGGACATGGATGTGCAACGATGGAGGAAGGACGGCTCATTTCAGCCTGACTGGAACACATCCTTTTCGGAATATAAATAATGTGTGGGAACGGCAATGCAATGCAGTTATTGAGTCATTTAGTAATAGTTTGGCCTTTTATTGGTAATTACTTCTGCAGTCGAAGTAGCTGATATACAAGGTACGATCGGTGTAACCTCGTAGAGTTCGAGTACATGATGCAAGGTTTGAAACGTTTTGTTTTTGTATTTAAGTAAAAAGTTTTAAAAATAGTTTTAAAAATTTAATTGCTGTAAAGTTAATTGTGTTTTTTTTTAATTTTCTTCTTTTTTTTAAAACTTAACAACACGCACTCAAACTATACTAACTTTTTGAGAAAAGTTTCGAATTTTCCAAAGAAAAATTACTTATATTTACAATATAAAACTTCACTCGCTTTAGGGCACTTGTTGTTATGATCCAATTTCATTCAAACTCTTGAATTGTAGTTGGGCATAAAACATTTTGCTTAACCAGAAGTCAGCATCTTAGATTTGGAAATGGTGTCTGACATCGATTTTCGTCATCTACTGTTCAACCTCACCCCGAAGATACCTACAGGGTGTTTTTAGCGTTTTTTTTCAAATGCAATTTTTTGCAAACTGAGTTGAAATATTCCTTTAATTGGTTCATTTTCTTTGTTATTGAAAAACATTACCGTATTTTAGGATTTCACGTGATGTGAGGATGCCACTCATTTACAGACTGTAAGTGAGTGGCATCCTGTGCCTATTTGTCTTCAAAAATGATGCTGAAGCTAACGTCAACATCACTGGCGATTAAATTCGACAGTTGAGGACTGGTTGCTTTCAAAATGTTGTTACACAAGATTTGAAAAAAACCTCCCGTCCTTTGTTATTTACCCACACAAAACAATATAGTTCGTTGCCTCAGGCTGCACAGTCAAATAAGTCAACCACAGGAAACAAAAGTACCTTTACTACAATTTCGATTGACTGTGCGTTAGACTTACAGTGCAATCAACGATGGAACGACTAATAAAAGCAAAAATTGAACCTAATCTCAACGAAGTGACCTACATACAGTTACATCACGTAAACAACTGTGCCAGGCTGAAAACTTCATTGCGAAGGGCAACGTGCAAGACGACGTCGAAAACAACAAAGATCCCAGTGCTACTGTCTTTTTCGCTCGCTAACAAATTACAAATCGTACAACTCGAAGCGATTCGTGAGCTTACCAAATAAAAAATGATTAGGTCGGTGGTCGTTCTTGTATAGATAAAAATTTAACATCAAACCGAATTGAAACTAATTTTTTCAGCACACAGCGAATAATTGGAACCAATCCGAACCTCGCTAATAGAAGGCTTACAAAATATTTTTCTTTTTTTAGTTGTAAAAATACCTTTCTCTTGTTAGTTAGTCAATTGCTTTCATCTTGTGTGCATTTTCAAGAGAACAAAGGGAAACTTTTGCGTTTATTCTTACCGTGGTAATCTAGCGAGATGAGTGAGTCTCAGCAATAGAACACGGTGCTTCGGCCAAACACGGTTGCCATTGACTTCTGGTCTTTTTTCGCATAAGTGTGCCCATTTGTGATGTGGAACAATTGTTAAAGGTAGAAATGAAGCATTGGCTTGTGCAGGCAGTTATACAAAATATTTTTTTTTCGTCTGAGCCAATGTGTTGAACGTTATAGTCACCGAATATCTAACATGATAGATCTGGATAAAGGTGAGTTATCTCGAGTTATTTCTCGGTAAGTAGGGACAGCGAAATGTTTTTAGAAGACAATCCTTCACGGAATCTAGGGAAAATACTACTTTTTGGAGACAGTGCTCCCAAATATGTTATTATTGCAGTGCATATTAAAAGTGTGAACCGCGAAAGCTCTATTTTATAATTATCCGATCGATTTCCAAGGTCAAAAAGTACTATTCATCATATAAGAATTTAGAAATTTTAAAAACTTGTAGATCTAAAAATTTAAAACCCACTAATTAACAAAAAATGAAAAACGTCAAAATTAAAAGAACACAATTCAAATTAAGCAACCCTCCCCTAGATTGATGGGTTTGACGGTATTAAGAACATCATCTAGCATATTACGGGAATTAGTGCTAAAGAACCTCTGACAGACCATTTCTTTAAGATGGTTATTGCATTATCCCTCGATAGTGATGCATCGAGGAGACCGTGCCTTTTTATGGTATGTTTTTTTACTATTCACCAGTCCTAACAAATGATCATCCACAAGCCTGTGCGCGCTAGCGTGGCCGATCGGCGGGTCGAAGTGGATTGATTTTCGCTGTGGGCCTTGTGTGCAAACATTGTTCCACAGTTTAATGGCAGTGTTGGTGGACACGACTCGCAGTGGCGGTCATTGTGTGTCGATCTATCGGTCGACTTCGTTATCGTGCACAGGCTTATTAAATAATATTTAAAAGTAGAAACCTATTAGTGTTAGAGTAGTAATAATTGTAGTTTTTAAGGCTAGTGTATAATTGATATGTGCTAGTGGTATGTATATCTATATAGGTGTTCGTTTGAGTATTTGTGACAGCTGGGTCAGAGAATGGATGCAGAACTGGCGTATATGATAGAATAGTCGGTAATCATTCATATGATTCGTTGATCACTTTTTTTTGGAGTTCAATTCGTGCATTCGATTCGATTCATTCGGGAAGATCGGATTGGGTAAATTAAGTTAGAATTTATTACGCACGTGAATCATTCATTCCCGGCATGACAAGCATGATAAAATTCTAACAGAATGCAACTGTCGTTAATGGCAAATAAAGAGCATTTGCTGGCATTTAGACCAGTTCAAGTGGTTTATTTGCATGTTATATGTGTTTTTTTCTTCTACTTCATTAATCTGTTTTTGATGTACTTCCAGTAGTTTGCTTTCCCATTACTCTTGCGTACCAAAAATAAAAATCGATCAATTTATACGCTTCTACTTAATTTCTTTCCTTTTTCTTTATTCGGTGTTATTTTTCCTTTTATTACTATATCTTAAATTAGATTCATACTAACACTCATTAACACAATCAGTTGCATATTCTCGCATATGCACTTACAATGTCTCTCATCCCAAACGTACAAACGCTCGTGGCTTTCGTGATAACACAAACCTGGCCACAAACGCGAACATGCGATTGCATTTTTTGCCTTCGTCCTAGAATCCTAGATCCATGCGTTCAGTTGGACCAATAAAAACAATTACGCTCACATCCATTAGACAACATGTTCCATGGCCGGAAACTCTAGTAAAATGGAGAAACTTAATCTTTTCTAGCATCTGAACCATACACTAAAAATTAAATATCAGATTCACGATCCGCGCGCGATCATTCATGAACACACGAATACGCGAATGGTCACACGGTTATAAAAAATCGAATTTATACACGCAAAATCACTTATGTGACGGCACCGGTGATTGAGTGGTAAGCGTGACCGCCACTCATTCCGGTTTGTCTGGGTTCAATCCCACCCGAGATCGTTGAGATTTTTCTGAGGTGAAAAAATCTGTGGTTACGTCTTCCTTCGGAAGGGAACTAAAGCCGTTGGTACCGAGTCCATGAGTTGATGGATCGATATCTCTATTCCAGATAAGGGAGTCACCTCTCTGGCGTCGGTAATGATGAAGTAGAATTTAACTTCTATACTTATTAACAAATCTCCCGTTATACTTGTGGAGTGCACAATAGTATATAGGGCCTCTAACAAAAGCAAGTATCGGACTAACATTCCTTCCCTTTCCTTCTGCGATTTACGTTCGGGCCTGGCCGGCGCCGGTATTGATCAATAAACACTCCTGGATTGAACTCTAGTGATGTGGAAGAATTCACTCTCTTCTAGCATCTGAACTGTACACTAAAAAATAGGCATCCGATTCACGATCCGCGCGCGATTATTCAAGAATACATGCGAATATTCCGCGAATGGTCATACGGTTATAAAATAGAATTTATTCACGCGAAGTTACATACACACTAGCAAACGCGATATACAAAGGCACACGCGATCGAACATGTTAACGCACAAACGCTCGAGCCCTTCGCGATGATACACGCGATCGTGAAGTCCCTACGTCCTGACATATCAGAAACCGTACAATAAATATCACATTCAGAATCACGCCCAGCTGCATTTGGCTTTAAGCAGTGTTTTAGTGGGTGGCATTTCCAGTCTCGTCTGAAATTTAAGTGAGTTATTCTGACGGGGAGCCTCGCCGAAACCCTAGCTCCAGTAGGACAACTCAAAAAATGTAAATCAAGCAAGTTTTGGGTTTTAAATGAATTCTAATTTGAAAAGAAAAAATAACACGGCTTCTAAAATTTTAATGTTCCAAACTTTATTAGTTTTTTCAACGCTCACATTCCTCAAATTCTTTAGACTTCTAAAAATTCCGAAGCGCTCTGAGATTTCTGAGTTTTGAGATCTGAGCACAGACTTCTTAGTATCAATTATTTAAAATTTATCAAATCACTTACTAGACGGTTTTTCAGTTTCTTCTTAAAATTGCAAAAAAAATATGCCAAAAAATAAAAACTGAAAAAATGTTAATAATTCTATAATTTCAACAAAACTTTCAAAATTCTAGAAAATTTGACTAAATTTTAATAATTTTTTAATTTTTTAAGATATTAAAAACAAACTTTGTTATTTTATTATTTCTTCGAAAATTTGAAAATAGTTATGTTCGGGGCGGCTCTTCGCGAGAATCTATTGCAAAGGTTAGGAGCGGCTCGTAACAGCATCCAGTTCGGGCCGGATAGCTGTAAATGAAATGCGGTTTCTCATCAACTATTTCCAAGATGGCATCCCTATTACGAGAGTATCGCAGCCTTCCTGCTAAGGCGATAAACCGAATAAATAACCAAAAAAACCAGAAAAAATGTAAACGATTGGCTACAAAAGGTAACAGTTCCTCAGGAAGTTTCTAGCACTCAGATATGGGGAAAAGAGTTTTCACTCAACAATATTGTCAATCTCGCGATAATCTAGCATTTCATCGTTTTTATTGCACCATTGGAAACACTGTAGTGCGAACGAAACAAAAATGAACATCAAAACATGTTTTCCTCGGAGTGGTGAACATTGCATGGGCTAATAATGTGATTCACGCAGTGGTAGAGCATCACTAAAAAACCACTATCAGCTATCATTAAAGCTGCCGAATTGTTCAATGGTCATTTTCAATGATAATCGTCGTCGAATTCGGCAAATGTCTAATGCGTTTTTGTGTGTGTGTGCGTTTTTGTGTGTGTATGTATGTGATGTATGTGGAGATGGCCGAACCGATTTTATCAAACTTAACCACAAAGGTACAACTTTGTCATAGGTTGCTATTGAATTTTATTTAATTCCGACTTCCGGTTCCCGAGTTACGGGTCAAAGAATGCGGTCACGCATGAAATTCCCATATAAGTCGTTATCACCATGATATCTAAAAGATGCAAAACTTCATAAAATGTGTTCCAAATTGCTTGGATTTATAGTTTCAGCTCACTGATGCTCAATCAAACCCTTGTGAATTCACAGCTTCTTTGAAATGTTTGATTCTGCTGTTAAATTTCATCGGAATCGAAGTTCTGGCTCCTGTGTAATATCTAAATGATGCAAAACTAATTGAAATGTGTTCTAAATTGCTAAAAAATGTTGGTCCAGATCACTAATTGCAAAACAAAGTCTCTTTGATCACATTGAGAACCATTGGGGATTTCGGAAGATCCGAAGAAATGACCAAGTTCCGAAATTGGATTCAAACCTCTTTTTTCATATATTGCTGGCTTGATTCTCACAATCTTAGTCTTAAATGAAGGGTATAATATTCACATAAATTGCAACCGAATTTCATTTGAACGAAGTATTGGTTCCGGAGTTATGAGTACAATAATCCGATCACACGTGAATAACCCCATCAAACTCCCTCAAATCTCTCTCCATCACACCCCCCCTCAGACTACCACCCCATCCCACCTTTTACAGACCCATAACTCTCTCATTGCCATCGCCTTCATCCACCAGGCATTCGAAAATAGGCTGATGGTGGGGGTTGTGTGTTTTTCACACTCCTTACACACCCACCCCAAATTAGGTTAGCAAGAAGAAACCATTGAACTAATGCTGATTAAGCAAATTAAGTATGATATATTTTTTTGTTTAAAGTGTTTCAGCGTCGACACGTAGCTCATCAAGTTCGTGGATTGCGTTGAATTCGAGTTCTAAGAATGTAACGGAAATTTCCACAATTATATTGAACATAACCAACCATGGAATCATAATTTGGAGGTATGAGAAAGACGCAATTGCACAACTAGGTGAATTACAACAGATTTTGTTATTCAGACCTGTCACTTGAAGAGCCACCTGCCTAATGTTGTCTTGCTTTACACTAATCTGAGTCACGTGTCAATTAATTCTGTTTCCTAGGTGAGTAAGGTGATGCAATCGGAAGTCTTTTTTGTAGCAGTTATGTATGCATATTAACCATTACAAGCAGCAGGAATTTAGCACGCACGCTGTAATTGTGTTACGGTACATACACACACACTGATTTTATTGCCCGCAACGCGTTCGTTAAATTGCGGGCAAAATATTGCAAGTCTCACACGCAATTGCAATTATTTAAAAAAATTGTTCATTGTTCAAGGGTGGCACCAGTTGGTTTTTAATGTTAACATAAGCTGAACTACACAATAGGGATTCCCATAATGCTACACAAAATAGTCAAATCATAGATAACGGACGTTCAAGTTAGCGCGTAATTTATTCGAAAACCTGTTTATGCATTTAAAGCAATATACGTTGGAAATCAGTTTGCCACCACTGCCATCTACTCAACTGCGCCATCTACAAATAATAGTTTATAATAATAGTTATCTAAAACGTCACGGAAGAACTAGGCAACCAGTGTAATACCGCAGACTAACAGACATAACACTATGAGGGAATTCGCTCAAACAATATCGATCCGGCAATTTTCCAGAACACTGGCTTCACCTTTTAATCACTGTCCCAAACACTCATTTGCTGGTGGGTTACCTCTTAGGCTTGGGAACAATTTTTCGTTAGTGGTCTATCCCCAATACGAGTATTTATACGTCAGTGGCGCCGTAATTTCAAATACGGCCACAGTCCCAACTACAAATATATTTAAAATGACCGTTAACGCGGGCGAAGCATTGTTTTCGAGTGTTATGTCTGTTAGTTTGTGGTAATACCTCGATATTAGTGCAATAATAAATAAGGTTCCAAATAGGAGTTTTTGAAACGATTTGTTCTCTCAGTATCTATACATATACATTTGGATAAACTGCAGAATACAGTTTTACACAAAATCGATTCGTTTGCTTTCTCTTGCAAATATCTCACTTTTCGAATAAGAGTTAAGTCCTGTGCCCTAGCAACTGCACGCGTTTTTTTTTGTTCAACGCCCTATACCGCAGAGCGCCTCATGCTGATTGCGGTGGTCAGGGTCATGCCAAATGACTATGGCATCCTTAGCTGATGTTGCTGTTTCACATTTGCATACCACATTTTCCAGGGACCGGACAAGCAGTGTTCGGAAATGTGTTTCGAAGCGGGGGTAAAATTTCGCTCAATCATACCAGTGCTGCAAGGGGCACGCGTCTAATGGATGTACGGTGTATTTGACAAAACCGCCATGACAGGGTGTTCTTTTGGAAGTAATTACCGGACGGTGGAGACGCGTGATACTTTTCAAACCTGATCAATTCTGATAGCGTCTTTTTTCGCGAGTGACCCAGGACCGTCCCTGGCCGGAACAAAGCCGGAACGGTGGTGGTGATATTCAAGGATTTTTTTTGTTTGGAAAACGATGACCCAACCTATCATATTTTAACCCGAATGAGGTGGCAGAATGAAGTGCAAGATAATGGGAGTCGTTCTGCTGATTTGATGACTTTCGAACACGCTACTTTACACGCTGGATAGTGGTAGTCTCCGGAAAGGATAAGAGATCGGGGGGTTCCGATTTTTTTTTCTTTGGAGCCAGATAGCTATCGCCGTGGACGGTTTTGTTTCATGCTTTGGTCGAATTTGGCGGAACCGAATGACGATGATGACACGGAGAGGAACTAATTTAAGCGGATCCTTTCCAAATGGTAGTTGGATTAATGGTTTGGGATGCTACTTTCGAACCGTTGTCGATATTTTCAATGGCATCGGAAGCTATTTCATAATTATTAAAACACTATATTTTGGCTGCTAGAAATTTATCTTGGTAAGGGACAATCTGTAAAATTAAAAACTGTACAAAATAGTGGTTGACACTGGGAATCATTGAATCAATTGGTAATGTGAGCAATGGAAAAAAAATTTAAAAAAGTGGAACCGATGTGTAAAATGAAAAGAAGCAATAACAAAATTATTCAGATTTCAAACAAGATAGACAAAAAATTAAAAAATCGAAGAATTGGAAGGAAATCTCTTAAAAATGTGAAAAATGAAGACAACACAAAAGAAAGAAAAAACTTGGGCAATAATGCAGTTCCAATGTGTAAAAAAAAGTTAAATTATGAGGGGGAGATGGTATTTGGGAGCAGGAAATGGTAATAATTAAAAATAGGCCGATTGAAAACTGGAGAAAAACGGATAATGTGAGGAAACGAACTTAACAATGAAAATCTAATAAATAGATGTCAAAAACCAAAAAATAGAAACATATAGGTATAACCAATCGAAAAATTTAAAAAATTCCTGAAAATAGTTATATGAGAAAAAATAGAAAAGAGATTATTAGTAAAAAAACGAAAATGTTTTAATAGAAAAATAAATAAACAATTAGGGTTGATTTAGATTTTTGGGGTTTGGATTCTTCTTGTCAGTCGCTAACAGACCGACTTGGCTATCTGGAAACTAAATCCAAAAAACAAAAATGGCACACAACTTACGTGTACGTTTCCGGAGGTAATTTCTGTATTATGGCGCAACAACTAACGTAGGGAGGTTAGATTTGGTGTTTTGAATTTGTATCGTCAGTAACTAGCACCAACTTGGCACCAGTTAGACGCTAAATCCAGACAACCTCTCAACTTACGTGAACACCTAAATCAAAAATTCAAGTTGGGCACTTTCAAGGAAAAAGTTATTTGAAAAAAAAAATTCTTGCCCAAACTGAATTTTTTTCAGTGTATTTTTATCGAAAACTAAACCAATGAAAGTCATAATCATTTCAGAATCCAATAAAACTTACTTGAATCGTGGAATACTTGGAGTCTTGGAATACTTGAAATACTTGGAATACTTAGAACACTTGGAATACTTGGAAAACTATACTGAAATACTGGAATTCTAGAAAGCGACTACTCGGTCATTTGAAAGTTTACATTCAAGTTTGTTATGAATATTTACCAAATTCGTTACTGATACTTTTTGCATGTTTTGGGCAACTAGCATTTGGGAAATTGGATTCTGAGATGATTATGACTTTCGTTGGTCTAGTTTTTGATAAAGATACACTGAAAAAAAAATTCAGTTTGAACAAGGAAAAGTTTTTTCAAATAACGTTTTTTTTCCTTGAGAGCGCCCAGCTTGAATTTTTGACGGCAGGTAGGGAACATATTTACCTATCTTGGAACAAAATATCATCAAAATCAAAGATGGGGATTTTTTGAAAATCGACTTTAAATTTTCAAAATAGATTTTTTTTGCAGTGTAGGAGTCGATGAAGATTTTTTTCAATATTCAACATTTTTTTTGCAGGATTTGTCATTTTTAGACTATAGCCATTTGAAAAAAAAAATTGGTAAACAAAGTTTGACCCTTTTCAAAAGACAGTCTAGATCATTTTTGGAAAAACTATGTATACAAAGTGACTTTTTGTGACCAAGTTCTCATGTACAGAAAGTTTCATTAAAACCTGAGAGGGTGCTACCAACATTTGTTCGAGTTAGCGCGAAATTCGTCAAAAGCACGTTGAAATATTAAGAAAGAATTAATAGCAATACATATTCTTCCGATCCAAACAGAAACAAAACATGAACATTTTAGGCGTTTTTCGGAACCTGAGGTACCATACTATACGGCCATGACCGAGAACAACGCGCTTCGGTCTACCCGCATGCGCATTGGATTCCCGAGCAAACGAAAAGCCCATAACACCCCCATGCTCATGGGGTTTGACATGGGTGTTTGAAATGGGTTCAACCTATGAAAACACCATCACCATGGTCCGGTAGATCCCATATAAAATACCATATGTTGGTGTATTAATGGGTTATTGAGACCATTTTATGGTGTCTTGATGGTTGTGAATTTCGGCACGGACCATGTTTAAGGTCCTTTCAAGGGGCTATGTGGTGTTTGAACCCATAAGTATTTGCTCAGGTTGGTAGCCTGAAACAAGTGAATGCGACCATATATCGTATCTATGGCCCACCACGTGACGTGGGAATAGATGGCACGGCACGGGTCTGAATTTCAAGGATCTACGGTGGAACGCTCGAGTGGCAGATAAAAAAAACCGTGATGAAGGACTGCGTTAAGCCAGATTCGCTTTGCGTAATTTTCACTGGGCCACGTCATGTGATTGAAATGCTTCGTCCTACCTGTCCGCATGTTGGTACTGTGCGTTTTGTATAACCTTAACTGCAAACTGTTGGACAATAGGTCAACAACTGTAGCAATAAACAACGGTGTGGTAAATGTAGGGTGGAACATGTGTATTATTTTTGCAGAAAAATACTGAAAAGTGCTTTTACTGCGGCGAGAGTTCTCACGATATAACGTTATGTGATGCGCACAATCTGCGCGAGGAAAAATTAAAACTTTATAAACGCATAAAGTGCTCCGCGACCTGTTTTTAGAAAATCCATATGCATACTTGCAATCAACTATAATGATGCTGGTTCGTGACTCGATTCACTATTGTTTTTCCTGGGAAGTTCTAGAAGAGGAGTGATATTTGCACCCATTCGCTAACTCGAAAGTGTCTCAAAGTGGGCTACTTTAAATAAAATCACTAGAAATGCAGCCTAAAAGCCGCAGCAAGTTACCCCTGGAGTTGAATTCCAACAAAGAGTACCCTGCACTTCCAGGGACATCAAAAACCAATGCTGACCACCACAAACTAGACAGTCCTATATTGAACTAAAGCAATTTTCTGACATTGTGGACTTGATTCTCTTAAAATTCTTATGGTAACTTCTCTCCTTACAGTGAGAACATTGTTGTAGCAGTTGACAGCTTCGATGGCTAAGTCGTCGAGTAGGATCACCGATTCGATCCCTGTACTACAGAGGAATTGCTGCAAAAGTATCACCAAGAAAATCGATTCTTAAATTTTCTAATAAATTATTGCATTAAGCTAACCTGATCTCAGCATCCACGATTTCAACATTATTCGTTTGGATCGAGAAAACTCCTATGGATAAGTTTGTTTGTAGATTAAAAGGACACCGAACGCTTTGTAGCATTACATAACACATAACCGCACCGTGGCTAGCTCTAGGAGACCATAAATCCAATTTGTTATGGAATTTGCGTTTCGACTTTGTCTCATCAGAATCCGACACTAACTTAGTGACAGGACTGAACTAGCGCCGGATTGAAGCTAGCTCCAAAACCTTAACTCCTTCGGTACAGTATGAGGTCGTCTTTTCGAACACGTGTAAAATTACACGGCATTCTGCTCCACCAGCTCGTTAGGTTTATCGCTGTGCTCGATCTCGCACATTGGAGTCGAACATAGTTTGATAAAAGCCAAAAAACGCGATTTTTGGCAACGGTTTGTTAACGGGTTAACAAAGGAAACAGCAATGAAGATGCACGCTTTCAGGCACGGGCTGACGTATGTGAAACTGAAAAAGCAATAATGAAAGCGTGAAATATACGCTGAATATTTGGCTGCGGTAAGAAGATTTGTACGGGTTCTACTCCGGAACATAATATCTCGCTTGCTCTGTTGTAGTGCCGCAATAGCGTCTCAAGGGCAGACCGAATCAAAGTCAGTTTGTGTGCTTTAATAGAAACATCATTCCATTCATTATTTTCCAGATTAACTAACTCCGTTCGGTACGCAGTCTATGCGCTTGTGTTAATGGTTATAACGACATCGAGCATGTTATCTGGACGTGCGTCGAAAAATGTTAGGTTTTAGTTATTGTATGCCCTTCGGGCCCAAGGTGATTGCCCACCGTACCGTTTCGGGATGTAATGATAAGCTGCGATCTCTCCTATATGTTCTTGAATCTTAAAAATAAACGATGAATATCTAAATATATCCTCTCTCTTTTTTATTCTCAGAAGTCCGCTGTACTGTCTTTGTGGTGCCGACCAGCATCAGAGCGCACTACATGATCGCCCTCGATTCTCACTACTGCACCTGCATTAGCCGAATTTGAAGTGAGTGAGGCAAAGGTTTTACTCTTCGTAGGATTCCCCGTGGGTCTGAGGAAGATCACACGATGTCCTGATTCGGTAAATCTTTGCGGTGTGAGGCTGTCATTATTGCCGTCGATCTTCCGTTTGCCGTTCTTCTTTTCTCTGTCATCGCTGTCCACCATGTTCCTCTCTTGTACTTGATACTGTTGTTACTCTAAGGTTGCGGTTGAATTTGAAGCGGCTTCCTCGTTTTATCCTAATACATTAAATTCTTAGGGCTGTTTGGTATCCAACAGGGAAAACAGATTGAAATGCTGAGTTGAGCGAAAGCAATTATGCAAAAAAAATCCCCCCTGAGGCAGGATTCGAAGCTGCAACCCTTGGGACTCCGGCCCAATGCAAACTCTGATACTATCCCTGGAATATGATAACGTCCCATAAAGAACACATGATTATCGCATTGGTGACAGTGATCGTACCCTGCCTCTAAAGCGGATCAAACACAACCGCAGCTGAGACCCAACACACAATTAAATAGATCAAATGTGTTGGGTGACAGTTCTGGTTGTGTGTGATCTCGCTTTAGAGGCAGGGTATGATCACTGTCGCCAATGCGATAATCATGTGTTCTTTCTGGGACGTTATCATATTCCAGGGTTAACATAAGGGTTTGTGCATTGGACCGGAGTCCCAAGGGTTGCAGGTTCGAATTCTGCCTCTTGTGGGATTTTTTCAATATAATCGCTTTCGCTTAACTCACCATGTCAATCTGTTTCCCCCGTCGGATACTACCAAAAAGTCTTAATAAGGTATTGACACTTAAGTCAAAAACAAAACAATTATTTGAACAAATTCTTCTAAAATAACTAACCTGTATTCCTAGACATCATCCAACAAAAATTCTTTTATTGATTCCCTCTAGCTTATCTCGCAATTTTAATAGAAATGTAAATGTAGCCTGAATTTTAATTTTCAAGAGGTTAAAATTCTGTTCGTAGCCTTTAAACATCAAATGATAACACTATTTTTGAAAAATATGGAATAAAAGGCTCAAAAGTTGTCTCCTTCAATGTAACGTATCATACCATCTCTAATAAACCGATCTAATGGAATTTTTTTCTTAAAATATGACATTCTTGTGTCCTTAGCAGTTATTTGCATTGGCAGCTGATTATTCTTCAGCTGATCACAATATTAGACCCCCTTACGCCACATCAGTATGTTGGTTCTGCAACGAAAAACTACGTCACGTTTTCCGTGCATCCCGTCAATAATCCAGTACCATTTTTTACCACTTTACCAGTCAGCGCGACCTTCGGTTGCGGATTTTAAAACTTGACGGAACTCAATTTAACATGCAAATAGATGGCAAACACATACACAAACTGCAACTAAATCTCCACGACCCACGCTGGCAAAGCCATTTCCCGCACTGTTGGTAATATATTCAAATTGGCTTTCGATTATGCTTCCTGAAAATAAATAATAACCGATAAGGGACGGGGCCGGCGTCACATATGTGTATGTGTATGTGAACTTAAAACGTGCCATGCATGTGAAAAGTGGAACTGCAGAAAGTAGAGATGGAAATCGGTTCCATCACGCTCATGTCAGAAACGAGGCCCCTCTAGATTAGGACTACTTTGACGGTCATTTTGACGGAGTTTTAGGATACAGCTATTTCATACAGAATTATTTGATTTTTCGCAATACCCAAAAGTAAAAAAAATAGGCGAACCCACTTTTGAGCGTGAAGGACACATAACCTATAACGAAATTGGTGATGGAATTTGCGTTTCGATTTGTCTCTTCAGAATCCGACACTAACTTAATGCCAGGACAAAGCAAGCGTCGAATCCATGCTAGCTTCACCAATGGAGACATAATTTGTGTTCCTGAGCAAACCCCTAATCAAGTGTGATGTCCCGCAAGAAAAGAAGTTCTGATTGAGCTGATGAGAACTAGTAAAATCCAAACTTGGTTCGGATTAAGAGACATTGGAGGATTGCTCGACGAGAACATTGCTGATAGAGTCTTCGTTCGTAAGATTATTACTAACCTTCAACCAAGCATTTCCCCGCTCATTATGCCGGTATCAAACTCCAAGCTGAGTTCAGTGTCCCGTTTTTCGTTAATATACGCATCACGTATGTATCAAGGACGATACTTTCACCCAGCACTACGCAATGCTAACCAAACAATCTATAAACTAAAGAAAATACCCCGCTCTCCGTCGTTTCCTTCGCAACAAAATTGCCAGACGTAAAACAAAGACCAGCCAGTATTGCCACACGCATCAAGACCGGGCGGTGTTCACGGGGAAGGAGTGCGAGCCGCAGGATAATTAGTTTCCGTCGTGATTGAGCGAAACCAAATGCTGGTATGTTTTCGCAGGCCATGCCTGACTGCCGCCTGCCGATACCGAAAGGAAGTCGAGCCCTTGAGTCGAGCGAGTTCCTCGCGCGCCAGTCAAGGACATCTTGGGCGTGCAAGATTTCGCCAAGCGAAAAGTTCACCGTCGCAATCGTGCGGCGCTCTCTCGCTGTGTCCGTCCGACCACCAACGATAAAATCAAGGTCTGGCCCGGTCGTTGTTTTCGGTTGGCCTCCCCCGTTCAAAGCGAAAACAAGCGTTTAGGCTGTGTGGGGCTCAATTTTATGACGGAAGCGTTTCGATCATGATAAGAGCGAATGGTAAAATGTGGCAAACCAGGAGGGACTGCCGATAGCGAAAGTCGGTTCATGGGGAATTCCCGAAAACATTTTTTGCCACTCCGGTGTTGGCCACGGTCCGTTCCGCTATTCGCCAGTCACAGCAGGTGTAATTAAGCTGGACAAGTTATGTGATAATGACTGGGCAAAAAAAGGGAACGTTCGCTGTTTCTGCCTCCGGTGATACTGGGGTTTTCCAATAGATGGTGCCACCTGGTACCGGGTATGGCGGTGGCCTCTTTGGATAGTATTTACAATGTGGGATGGACCGGATTTGTTCTATCGTGCATATTACCGGAAAGTGGGTGTGTTGGTGGTGATGGTCGAACGTTAGATTGATTAGGTAATTTCTTACTGTGATCATCAATCGAAGATGAAAGGTGTGCCAAATTACATTTACCTACTTTGATTGATTGGTTCTTTGAACCTAAGGGTGCTGACATAGCGGATGTTGTTTGGTCTATGTTACTTTTATGCAATATAATACTATGAGTTGAAACGTGTTTCAACGTTATCTTGATGACTTTTTTCTTGTTGGTAATTATTAAAACGTTTTTCAACTGTGTAGCATAAACATTGCATAAGTTTGTTCAACGCCTGACAGTAACTTCCAATAACAATCCGTGCTAGGTTCAATGGCGAATGAAATCGTACAGAAACAGAGAGCGAAGGCGATACAGATGATGGTTTGCGTGAGTTCTGACTTATACGATGTGCACTAACGTTCAACGCTTCACTCACCCAGGTCCGGTAGAGGAGATCGCCCTTGGACATGGCGTTATCGAAAAAGGGACGCTTTGTTAAAAATAAATTAGGGTCGAATGATGGCGAGAAGCGAGAAAGAAACAAAAAAAATAAAAAAGCTCATTAGTCGTTATAGGTAATTAGGTTTATGCTTTTTCTATTGTTGATGGTCATGAAACGAAGCGGATACGAGCCTGGATTATAATAATTAGATCAATTTGTGGTAATAAAGGGTGTACGGAATCAAATTGCATCACTAGAAAATGTTCGTCAAAATTGACTCATTGTACCGATTGCTATCAAACTTTCAAGAAACAATGAAAAACATATCAAACTTTCTTCATATTCGTTTTATTCAATTTCATAGTCATATCCAAATGCAGGTACCAGGTACATTTGGGCCAACTTGGTTTTGTGTAGAAATCCATTTTGTTCTCATTTCTGCTTCGGATTTCACTTTCTAAAGATTTCGTGTTTGCGAAATTATCGACCATTATGCCCAATCTTGACAGAGAGCTGCTATTGCCACGCAGAGAATTCAAACCAGTACTTCCCACGAAGACGAAGTCGCTGTGACGTCAGCGCTGGGGGAATGAAAGAAAAAAATAGACAGAAACAATAAAGAATGCAAAAAGGTGGAAGAAAGTGGAAGCAGAAACAAACACAATGGAATGGAGGAAAGAAGGCAAAAAGGCAAAATTCCACAGAAGGAAAAACTAAGAAAGACGAAAGAAGCGAGGAATGAAAAAAAAATTAAAGAAGGCAAATGGAAAATGAAAAAAACAAGAATAGTTGAAAGATACAGGAAGAAGAAATAATGAAAAGGGCGATAAAAGGTTAAATAGAAAAAAGAGAAGGAATAAAAAAATGATAGAGAAAAAAGAACAAGGGAAAAGAAATAAGGAACAACGAAATATTGAAGGAAGAGAAAAAGTAAAGTATGAAAAAGCAAAATAGGAAGGAAAAAAGCATGAGCGATAACGGAAAAGAACAATAACATTAAAGAAAATAAGTAAATAAGAGAAAAAATAAGAAAAACAAGCAAAAAAATTTAAGAAGGACAAAAAAAGAAAAGAAGGTCAAAGGATAATGTTACTAAACAAAGCAAAAAGAAAAAAAGAAAGCAAAAGGTGTACAGGAAAAAGCAAAAAAAAAGAAGCAAAATGAAGGATGAGGAAAAAAGCAAAAAAGGGAAAATCGAAAAAAAGAAGAAATGACCTGAAAAATGGTAAAGGTAAAGGAAAAAGAAAAAAGGAGATAGGGTAAAATTACAAAAAAAGGAAAAATGAGATAACGAAAAAAGTAAAATGTAGTCAATCGGAAAAATGGAAAAACGGAAAAAAGTTGAAAGATACAGGAAGAAGGAATAATGAAAAGGGCGATAAAAGGGTAAATATAAAAGAGTAGAAATAAAGAAAAAGAGATAAAAAAGGAACAAAGGAAAAGAAATAAGGAACAACCAAAAATGAAAGAAAGAGGAAAAGGGAAACAAAAGTATGAAAAAGCAAAATAAGAAGGTAAAAAAAAGATGAACGAAAACGGAAAAAATAACAGGAAAGAAGAGAAGTAAAAGAGAAATAAATAAGAAAAACAAGCTAAAAAATTGAAGAAAAAGAAAAGGGTAGAAAACAGATAATAGAAAATGGACGAAAGAAAAAGAAAAACGAGCAAAAAGAATCAAGTATAAAGGAAAAGAAAAGAAGAAAAACAAAAAAGGACGGAGAAATAATAAAATGGAAAATGATGAAATAGAAAACGAAAATGGAAGAAAAAAATTAAAACGAAAAAAGAAGAAAAAGAAACGAGGTAAAAACTTGAAAGAGGAATAAAACATGGTAAAATGGAAAGAACAGAAAAAGGCGGAAGAAGAAAACAGGAAGAAGGAAGACCCAAAGCAAAAGAAATAAGCAACAGAAGGAAGCATAGTGAGAAGAAGTTGCTTGAAAAAAGTGGAATAATAAGGAAGTAAAAGGAAGATGGAAATGGCAAACGAAAGAATAATGAAGAAAAAATAACAGGAAAAAGTCAAATGAAAGAAAGAACATAAAAGGGAACAGGAAAAGGAAAATTGAGGGGAAAAGGATGACGTAAAAAGAAGAAAGCACCACAAAGAGAAAAGTAAAATGGTTCATCTCAGAAAAAGAAGAAAGGAAAAAAATAAAACCAAAAAAAACTAAGACAAACGAGAGAAGCAAGCAAGGAAAAAAATATGAAGGCAGATGGAAAATGGACGAGTGAAAAAGGACAAAGAAAACAGAAAAGGGAAAAACGGGAAATATTAATAACCAAAGCAAAAAAAAGTAAAAAAGGAGCAAAAAGGGAGGGGCGGACAATGCTTAGTTGGTAAATCGATTGCCTTGTACGCAGCTCACCTGGGATCGATTCCCAATCCCGCACATAGGGGTAGAGATTTTTCTAACCCGAAAAAAGCAGATGATCCTAAGGTTAAAAGCTTTGCAATCGAAATAAAAAATAAAGGAAAAGGTCGAGATAACAGCAAAATGAAGGAAGAGAAAGGGAAGCACGAAACAGGGGAGGAAATGAATCGCAAAAAGGAAAAGGTAAACAGAAAGCTAAAGGATAAAGAAAAAAAGAGATAGGGTAAAATTGCGAAGAAAAAAGGGGGAATGTAAAAATAAGAAAATAAAAACAGAAAAAATAGTGAAACGAAAAAATAGTAAAAAAGAAGAAAAATTAAAAATGCATATAACAAGAAAGAATAACGAAAAAATGGGGGAAAAGTTGAAACAGAAAAGAGAACATGGAATAAGGTAAAAGGGAAAAAGAGGAAAACGAACAAGGGAAAGTAAATAAGGAAGAAAATAGAAGTATAAGAAGAGAAAATATAAAAGATTAAAGCGGGATGAACGAATACGGAAAAGGAAAAATAACAGAAAAGGAAACAAGTAAAAGGGAGAAGAAGGAAAACAAACAGAAAGGAAAAGAAAACCGAAAAATAAGAAAAAGGAAAAGGATAGGAAGGAAAATAAAAAAGGAAAGAGGATGGAAGAGAAAAGAAAATTGCACAAAAAATTAAGTATAAGAGAAGAGAAAAGTCGGAAACTAAATATACATATAAAAAAGGAATGATAAATTAAAAAAAATGGGATCATCTCCTTCCTATGTTCTATTTTTTATTTCCTTTTTCGGCCCTTTATGCTATCCTGCTTTGTTTCTTCTTTTCCATTTCCTCTCTTTTTCATGCTTTTCTCATATTTGCTTAGTTTTTCTCATTTTTTATCATTTTTTATTTTTTATCAACTAAAAGAACTAAAAAAAGAGAAGTAAAATGGTCCTTCCAAGAAAAAGAATGAAAACAATAAAGCAAAAAATAAGATGGAACAAAAACGAAAGATGAAAGAACAAAAAACAAAAAATAGAAAGAAGATTGTAATTAAAAGAATAATGACGAAAGAAAAGAAAAAATCAAAAGAAGGGAAAACTAAGAAGGACGAAAGAAGACAAGGAAGAAAAATTAAGATGGCAGGTAGAAAATAGATGAGTTAAAATGGACAAAGGAAAAACAAAAAAGCAAAATATCAATAAACAAAGCAAAAAGGGTACTAAAAACAGAGAAATGGTAAAAGTAAAAAAAAAACAAACAAAGAGAAGAATGAAGAAGACACCAAAATGAAGAAAGAAAATTAAAAAAAGAATAACGAAAAAATTAAGAAAATAAACCAAAAACGGAAAATGGAAAAAAAAGGAAAAAAATCAAAAAAGGAAATGGGAAGCAAAAGGGAAAAAAGGAGCTTGAGAAAAGAAATGAGAAAAAAATGAAAATGCAAAAATCAAAAGAATTAAAAAATTGAAAATGGATGCAAGAAGACGGAAAACCAAATTGAGAAAAAAGGTAAAATAAAAGAGAAAATGAAAAAAAGGGAACAAATGTAAATAAATAAGGACAAACAAAAAAGCAAGAAAGAGAAAAATAGAAAAAAAGTATAAAAAGACTATAGGAAAGAAAATTGAAAAACAGATGAACGAAAACAGAAAAGAAGAACAACAGAAAAGAAAATAAGTAAAAAGGAGAATGAAATAGAAAAAACGAAAAAAAAACAAACAAAAGGGTAAAAAAGAAACGGATCCAGCGAAAATAAAGAAGAAAAAGGAAATAGCAATATGAAAAGAAGAATAAGAAGGAAAAAAGAAAAAAAAAAGCTGAACGTAAACGGAAATAGAAAAAATAACAAAAAAAGAAACGAGTACAGAAGAAAAAGAAAAAAGACAAATTGAATAAAAGAAGGAAAATTAAATAAACAATAGAACAACGAAAAAAGAAACAAAGAAAAATGAGAATATTAATTGACAATACTACAAATCAAAACTGGAAGATAGGAAAAGCAAATGAAAACCAAAACAGTAAAAGAAACAAGGAAGAGGCGAAATGAAAAAGAAAGAGGACTACAAGGAAAATGAAATAAAAGAAGTAGCACAAAGAAAAAAGACAAAAAAGGTAAAATGAAAACCGATGAAATAAAACATGGATATGGACATATGCAAAAAAGGAAAATAAATTGGAAAAAGAATTAAAAATAAGCGAAGAAACATAAAAGAAAAAAGGGACAACAAAAAAGAAAAGAGGAACAAAACGAGAACGGAAACAGTACAACGAAAAAGGGTAAGGGAAAAGTGACAAGGAGATAGGAAAATAGTAATTGAAAAAAAATGCTAAAAGAAAAACGACTACCGACGCTTTCGAGTTGTAGAGATATGGTTTTGTACCCCAAAAAATACACAATTTCTGTTTGGGTGCGCGACGTTAGGCATAAATTGCCAAAAAATGAAAACAATAATATAACTTTCTCATAAATTGGAAAAAATAGGTAAAAACATTTTTCCCACTGAGGAAACATTTTGTAAACCACTTATAAATTAGTCGTGGAATTTGCGTATCGTCTCATCAGAATCCGTCAATAACTTAGGCACAGAACTAAGCTAGCGTCGGATTGACGCTAGTTCCAAAAAGGTCCTATTCTTGGAGAACATTACTCAAGAAACACAAATAATGTTTTCGTTGTTGGAGCTAGCATCCATCCGGCACTAGCTTAGTCCTGTCACTAAGTTAGTGTCGAATTTTGATGAGACGAAATCAAAACGCAAATTCACTAATTAATTTGTATATTTAACCATAGGCTCGTTTTTTCTCGTATAGTTTTACTTGCAAAATCAACAAAAATATGACATATCACGCGGAATTAAGGCCTTTTCCCGTGCACACAGATAAAAAAAATAAATCAAACAAATATGACTCGTCCCCTTCACAGCTGCTCGACCCGATGACGAACTCCATTTTCTTTTATTTCCCCCTTTACGTTTTTTTTTCTACAAGAGACAACCAAACCCGAAACGGAAGGATGCGCGACTTGTCTGCATCGCCTACTGCCACGTGCTAATTTGTTTACCCTCGGTCCCGATTGGTCCTGGTCGGACAACCGTTGCAGCTGTTGCAGTCGTATTTGTGGCGACGACGAAAAACCACTGCTCGGAGGGGAAGTGTTTCCGATTTTCCATGTCTGTACACGAAAAATATTTTTCTCCCTGGAGAGCGAGAGTTTTTTTGAGAACGCAAAAAAGTTCTCTCTTTCTCACACAAACACAAACGCACAGCCTGCTTCGGAAGCCGAAGATACGCGAACACGAAGAAACAAAACACCGAATAACGGAATTCGATCAGCAGTGGTCAGTTTGGAGTGTGAAGCAAATTTCCCTACCACCCTTCCGGGACTTGGCGAGGACTGACTGGCTGACTTGGGGTTGAGGTGTGTTTGCTCGCGGAAAATCAATGCAGGAGTGAAGTGGATTTGACGTTCCGCTAGCGAAAGTGAAGTCTCGTGTGTGTTCATGATCCACGTGGCGTGAGAAGGGAGGCAAGTTTCTCCACTGTTGGAAGGTAAAAGAAGGTCAGTAGATTCGACGTTGTCGGTGGTGAGTTTGAGCCCAGCTCGGCCGTCCAGCCGTGGTCGGTCGATGATGCAGAGAGGTTGATAAGACGCAGGTAAGAACAAAAAAACGGTTCGCTGGGGCTGGTGAATGGAAGGAGGGGAGGGGGGGGGGGGTTAATTTTCACTTGTGTTTATAGAGCAGCTCAAGGACGTGATTGTGTGGCATGGTGAAGCAATGAATGGAAACGTTTCTATGCTACTCCGTGCCGGAGTAGCGGAGTTAGACACACATTCATCCAAGTAGGCTAGGATTTGTTGTTGACTTCTGCGTCGACGAGTTGTACAATTAATAAACGGGGTCAATGTTGCCGTGGTCCACTCTCGAACGAGGTATTTGTGGGGTGTCGTTTGTCGGCACTAGTATCGACCGGGATCAGCACGGGAATGCTAATGGAGGGTGAATTATGAAAATTGGAAGCAATTTGTATCTGGTGGAATTTTGAGGTTGCGCGTCCCTTTCGCATGGAACAAACACACCACAGTCTTGCTGTTTGAAC
>NW_026683441.1:0-50000 GCF_030247195.1 Topomyia yanbarensis | reverse complement strand
ATCGCCTAAAGCAACTGGCTGGACCCAAGTCATGACTCGGTGAGCCAAGTTAGGTGATGCCCTCATGCGTAAATCGGTTCATCCATTTTTTTCGTTTTTGCTTACTCGTTAGTAAACCAGACATTTTGTGCTTGGCTAACCGAGGCATCGCTAGGGAGCAGTTTGTTCAAATAGGTTGTTTGAGCTGTTTGGCTTTAGTGTCTAACTGGTGCCAATTTGTTATTAGTTCGGATCTATCGTCTAACTGGTACCAAGTTACTAACGAGTGGAACACGAAATATTCAAATTCAACTTCTCATATTATTGAGGCTATAGAGAATTGTACTGAAGTTGATAAGTTTTTAAATGACGCCACTGTCAACGAACAACGTTTCTTAAGCTTGCACATTAATCGTCCAATGTGCCGCGTTTAAATTTTCTGATACCAGAGAAAGAGAAGGGAGTACCTCGACTACGCTACAGCAAGTTTTCTCTTCATTACAGAATCTTCAACAACCTAGTCTTCCTCGCGATGGGTTCAATTCACTGGATCAGCGTCGCATTCACCCACGATATGGCCATCTTCTACGAGAGTACTGTCGTGCTGACGAGAAAACCATTCTCGGAAGATCTGTTTTTTGATCTGATCGAAAAATATCGAATCAACGGCGTAAACGGACCTCCGGTTTATTCACACGCGCTGGTACAACATCCCCGTGCCAAGCGGGTGGATCTGTCCTCAATGAAACTGTGGGGCATTGGAGGGTACTTCGTGTCGGACGGACTCCGGGATGCGGTGGATGCGTTACACCCCAGCGGAAGGTCGTTTACAATCTACGCTTCCACGGAATGTGGATTGATTGCGGCGGATTTGTTGAAGCGTAAACGAGGAGCCGTAGGATCGGTGTTGTCTAATTTGGAAATTAAAATCGTTGATGATGAAGGACGGTCTCTTGGTGTTGGAGAGCAAGGAGAGCTGTGGATTAAAAGGACACCTACATTTTTGGTAAGTTTTACTTGACAGGGAGCTGCACAAGTTTATATACTTTGTTTGAAACACAGGGCTACTTCAAGGACGAGAAAGCCACAGCAGAAGCACTGGATGCCGAGGGTTGGTTCCGATCCGGCGATATGGGATACTTCGACGAGGAAGGATATCTTTTTCTGGTCGACCGCAAAGGAGATACCTTCAAATACTATGACGCGGTTAGTCCTCAACAGTTGGAGGACATAATCTTACAAATGGAAGGGATAAAACAGGCTTGTGTCGTGGGGATTCCAACACAGGAAAGAAGCAAAGAGCTACCCACGGCAGTGGTCGTCCGAGATGTACCATCAGCCGTTAGCGAGGAAGACATAGTTCTGTTTGTTGAGAAACGTGTTACGGACCATAAACGGCTCAGAGGTGGAGTTTACTTTGTTGATGGAATGCCGCTTACCAGCAAGGGAAATGTAAAGAGAAAAGTTGTACGGAAGATGATTATGGATGGCGAAATTAAATGATTAATTGATTTTATTCTGCAATCCAACTGAACAGATTTTCTTTCTAAAAATATAGTTTTGCGTAGAAACCCGTGTTTGATTTGCAACGATGCTAGGTTTGTTGTCTCCGATTCCCGTTTTCAATTTTCATTCGTAATCAGATGATGACAAGAAATAACTCTTAAAATTACTATGGAGGAAGACCTGTGTCATCTATTTATAGAGTTTCCTGCACACGCGGCTTAGATTGGACTTCAGACTGAAGATTAAAAGATTGCCAGTAAGCAACCACGCAGTACTGATAAGAAATAAATAAATAATACAATGAAAACATTGTGTACCGCCACACCAGTGTTTATATATATAGAGTTTTATTGTATTTCCCCTTCCTGTAGCATCTGTCGTACCTTCCGTCTTATAATCTTCCCATTTGTCGTCATGGGGAATTCATTCACAAAGTACACACCTCCCCGCAGATGTTTGGGATCACTCAAACGGTTCGCCACATATTCAATCACATCTTCGGCCGACAAATCCGACTTTGGGTACTTCCGAATGACCGCCGTCACCAGATCGGATGTGTTATCCTTGTTCGGTATTCCGGTAACACATACTTGCAGTACTTCGTGTATTTGCTGAATGACAGCTTCCACTTCCGATGGCGATACCTGGTTACCCATGTACTTCAAAATGTCTTTCTTCCGCTCAACCAAGTGGAGATATCCTTCTTCATCGAAGAAGCCAATATCTCCCGTTAGGAACCATCCATCTTTGTCTAGCGCTTCCCGGGATGCTTGTTCATTTTTGTAGTAACCCTTGAAGGGAAAAAAAATTAATTAACAACTACATGAGCATTGTGTAGATTAATTATACTCACTATGAATGGTATCCCAACCGATTTGACGACAACTTCACCTTGTTCGCCCACTCCAAGCGGTTCGCCGTCGTCGCTTAGTATGCGAACCTGCATGTTCGTTCCGACCTTTCCGACCGCATTCGGTTTCCGTTTTAAGAAGTCAGCCGCCAAAAAACCGCACTCGGACGTTCCGTAGAAGTTGTAAGATCTTCCGGTAGGTTTCAGCACATCATCCACAGCATCGCGAATCGTCTCGGACACACTGGAAGCACCGAGAGCCCAAAATTTAATACTGGACATGTCTGTTTTCCTGACCCGTGGATCAGCGATGATGGCCGCAGCGTAGGAGGCTGGTGTGTAGAAAAATTTGATCTTATACTTTTGGATAAGTTCAAAGAAGAGGTCCACCGAGAAGGTTCGTCGTGTGATCAGTCGAGTGGAGTTGTTCATGACTGACATGTTCAGCACGTAGACTCCGGTGCCCCAGTAGAGTGTGCTGAAGTTCAAACAGATTCCGTCGTCGAAGTTCCTGGAAGTGAGTGAAAGGTTTATTTCGGAATGGAGATACAGTTTTGCTGGAGGCATGCTTACGCTACTTTACAGAATCCGGAGATTGTTTGAGCGTGGGAGAAGCACACGCCTTTCGGTAGACCCATCGTGCCCGAGGAGCACGTTATGTTCGCTATCAGTTTGTAGGAGTCGCCAAGGTACCGGGGGCTGAAATAATATATTGTTCATGAATAATCAATTGACTTTTATTGGAGATCAGTAAATAATGATTAAAAGCTATGCGAATAGATAGATCGTGGACGGAGTTATGAAGCAGCATTTGATCTTTAAATAAATTCTCGAAAATTTGATCCGATCTGTCAGTCATGTATAAATTTGCATTTTTTTAGATTTTTTTCCGAGATTACATCAAATATCGAAGTTTCATGCATTTCAAAGATATATGTCATCAAAATCAAAGATTCGATTTTTAAATTTTCCGTTCTCCTCCCCTTGGACATTTTTCAGTTCCTCTTTATATGGAATCAAGAACCATCGTTGGTGGCCAATGTGGCCAAAGCGATTTGGTTAGCCATTATTGTTTTTTTTTACACAGTTGCGTATCGGCTTCGCCTCATCAGAAACCGACACTAACTTTCTGTCGGAATAGAGTAGCGCCGGCGAAGCCGAAACGCAACTGTGTAAGAAATAAGAATTTGTGCCCTCAAGTGCAAAGACTGGTTTTACCAACAAATTTTCACCCTAGTGAGAAATTTCGGTGTTTACCAAATTTTCCTCCTTAGGGTGAAATATAGCATAGTAGTCATTATTGCTCTAGGCTGGAAAATTCAAAAAAAATTGGCACTTATTTTAAAGTTTTCCATCTTTTTTTGGCCGCACTCTTAAACCCGTATCTCCGGAACCGGAACTCCGATCGACAACAAATTTAATAGCAGCTGATGGGAAGGTTGTACCTTTCACTTTGATTGTGCAAATCGGTTCAGCCATCTCTGAGAAACAGAGGTGATATTCATGCCACAAACACACAAATATACACACATACATTGGGGCAGCAGGAACAGAAGTTGAGGGGATTTCCACCCCCTGACCTACTGTGAGGAATCTGGTTGATGGTACTAGGTTCGGGAGAACCATTTCTGATTTTACGTCGATCCGGCTCTGAACACTACTTCCTATGAAGGACAGTGTCAACCCTAGCATGGCCTACCTGCTTGCACAGATATACATGGGAGTCCGGAGTCCATAAAATCCAATAAATTCACACATGCGAAATAGGTGCGGCGAATCCGTTTGCCTGAGGTGATTAGGTAGTAGTGAGGTCATCACCACCATCAGAAGCTGAAGCAACTGCCAGTGTAGAGCGGGGTGAGTAAAAACCTACAGAAGCTGAAAGTAGTGACAGCGAAGTGCTTGGTGGAGAAGTTACACAAGTTTGTGGACGTGAGAAACAATGTCCATAAAGGAATCTACGACAAAAGGTCGAAGAGACAAAAGGTCGAAAGGACAAAAGGTCGAAAATACAAAAAGTCGAAAGGACAAAAGGTTGAAAGGCAAAAGGTCGAAAGACAAATGGTCGAAGATACAAAAGGTCGAAAGGACAAAAAGTCGAAAGACGAAAGGTCGGATAAATTTTAAAGTCGAAACCAAATTTTTAACCTTTCATTTTTTTAAAGTACCCTTTCAGGAACTAAAAATCAAATATCATAGCCAATATGTTCATAGATAAAACTTTAAAGGATTAGCAATATTCTGTAGCAACTGCGTGTATCAGATAGCTTCCAATTCAGAAACTTCAGTTCCATGTTGTAAATATAGGCTACTCACTTCTTCCATCTTCTATGATAAAGTATGAATACCGGGCGGCTAGAACAAATGTTCTGCTTGCGTACAAGCCAAACGACGTTGTCTCCATGTCGTTTTCTGTGTGCTATAGCGCGGATTGTGGACTTACAGGCGATACGAAATGCAGACGTGCGTTTTAAGGCGGCATCGCTAAACACCGTCAGCCGGATCGTTGCATTCGTATTTTGTTTCTGGTACGCTCTGCGGAGATCCGACACTACCAGCAGTTACCGAACTCCAAGCTAGGATCTCAACAACACTTTCGCGCAAGGCAGCGCAAAACAGCCGCGTCGTCGTCGAATAGCTTTCATCAAATTTGGTGCAAGCAGTGCGGTACCAGCACTCGTCAACGTTTTAAAGGTATGAAGTGAACAGCCTAACAGCCACTCTGGTTTCGGAAGCTGACTTTTTATTGGTAGTTATTGGGGACTCTGCCTGTGATGATAACCAGTATTTTAGTCGCGATCTTTCGATTATTACTTGGTGTCATCCCGCGAGACGGTGGACTCTTCGGCTTTTGCGTCTGCCGTTTCGTTTTCCCCAAAATTTAGCCTGTTCTAATGACCCTGCCACTTCTAGTTTTCCGATCTGTTTACTTCACATCCTTGCTCTCACTTGAGTACTATGGCTCTAAGTTTCATAACATTCCCTACCCAGTAATCTCTAGCTAATTGAATGTCGTTAAAATGTAAAAAAATTGAAAATATCGTTTATTCTTAGGAAAATAGTTTATATTATATTTAGAATTATATGTTTCTCTGTATATTATAGTGAAACAAAAATCGTTTAGCAATATTATATATAGAATAAAAATGTCGCTACCAATCATAGTTAGTTCATCATTTTTAAAGCAGAAGAGTAAAATTAATATATATATATATATATATATATATATATATATATATATATATATATATATATATATATATATATATATATATATATATATATATATATATATATATATATATATATATATATATATATATATATATATATACATATATATATATATATATATATATATATATATATATATATATATATATATATATATATATATATATATATATATATATATATATATATATATATATATATATATATATATATATATATATATATATATATATATATATATATATATATATATATATATATCAAAACTGCCGCCTAATGTGGCTACGCCACATCGCTTTACTTCATGTGCTGTCCGACGTCGCTACGCTCAATCGGACCTACACTAATTTATCGACCCTATGGTTGAGTAAGCCGGGCAAACGAGTGGATCACAGGTTTGCTTGCGAGGGGCTGCCGCTTCCGACGGCGGGTTGGCGGCCACCTTGTTTGCGCCGCTTCTGTTCCTTGGCCTCGGTTATGCCGTTACACAGTTCGTCACATCATCATCATCATCATCATCATCATCATCACATAAAGCTCATGTTAAAAAGAAGGAAAAACGCCAAATTCAAATCATTGTATTTCATGATTTAAAATTTTTCTAGCAAAATTCAACTTCATGGCAGAATTCATTATTTGTTTAACATTAATATATACGTTAAAATCGATTTTCAATAGTTTCAAAAATATAGCTTTATTCAGATTATTTTTAAATTTAAAAACTGCCAAGACCGGCGCAAGTTTCAAAGTTGAGGAGATACTATTTGAAGAGAGTATAGCTGCTTATGAAACGGCTGATGAATGATAGATAACAGACCGTAACGAAGCAGTTATCACAGATTTCCGAACTAATTCAAAGGCCCCAAACCACCATGAAAACAGAACAATACACAGTCAATAGTATTCAGAGAAGGCAAAATAAAAAGGAATGGTCTACTCCATTTAAACACGACACAGTAACGAACTAAACAAATAGAAATACATGGTCAATAATGAAATGCAATTGAATAGTGACAGACAGTAAAAACAGTAATTGATCGTCTTGGTTGTTTACATTCAGTTATGATGCTAATTAAAACACTATGTTAAGAAATACTACGATGGAATAAGAAACCGCGTGAAAAGGTCCCTTACGTTTAATGCATTTCAATATAGCATCTTTTCGACGTTTTGTCCCATTCGACGTTTTGTCCCTTTCGACCTTTTGTCCCTTTCGACCTTTTGTCACTTTCGACCTTTTGTCCATTTCGACCTTTTGCCCTTTCGACTTTTTATCTCTTCGACCTTTTGTCCTTTTCGACCATTTGTCATTCGACTTTTTGTCCATTCGACCTTTTGTCTTTCGACATTTTGTCCCTAAACCCCATAAGGACATTAAGGAGTTGGTTCTTAGAGTCCGAAAGGCGCTATTGTCTGCTGGGAAGGAGTACGAGTATCACTGTAGGCTGAGGTAGCTGAGCATACATTGGCATCGGCAAAGGCAACCGTTCTCTTGGCTCTCTCGTAGCAGGGGAAAGAGAAGTTGGTTGGAGTGGATTACACGCCAGTTTCCATCACTCCAAAGAGGGGCGCTCTCACTGCCGAAGGGAAGGGCAAGCCACTCAACAGGGAGAAAGCTGGAGTACCATTGTATGTCGGATAGAGAAGTAAAGGAAACAGCAAAAGTGGAAGGACGAGAGCAAAATGAAGCAAAACAGAAGAAGAATCTCCGGCTCGTCAGAAGGCGATAAAGGGAGAAGTCATGCTCGTCAAAGTTTGTTGACGCAACGACGTATGCAGCGCTCCTCAAAAAAGTTAGGGAGGATTCAGGGCTAAAGGATTTGGGTGAGAACGAGGGGGGAACCATTCGTACCCAAAAAGGTGAGATGCTTTTCAAGTTGAAGGGGGATCCCACGATTAACAGCTCGAATATGCAGGTGATTATGAGCAAATCAATGGACGATGAGGCATAAATCAAAGCCTTAAGCCCAGAGACTGTTATTATGTGCAAGGACCTGGGTGAAGTCACGACGGTAGACAAACTAAAAGGTGTACTGAAGGCACAGTGCAACCTCGGCGAAGTGCACATGATTATTCGGTTGAAGAAGAGGAGGAACCCAGACGGCGATGGTTCGTATATCGACTACCGCTGCTGATAAAGCGCTGGAGGTAGGCAAAGTTACGGTCAGATGGTTGAGATACCTACTGAGTGCAGCCCACGAGTGAATAAACGAAGAGAGAAATGCGTAAAGTGTTTGGGCTTTGGACATTTGGCAGCGGCTTGCAAGCAGTTCACGTAACAACGCACTGCTTGTCTCAGAATCAGACAGAGAGGAGCGTAGGGCGGCATTTCGGGAAGCTAGGGTCGCTTTTAAAAGGGAGATCAAGCTTAGTTAGTCAGATTGTCACAAGGAGCTGTGCCGAGAAGTAGGCACCAATTCCTGGAGGGACACATATCGTCTTGTGATGGCGAAGATGAAGGGCCCGTCTATGTCAGCTGAAATGTGCCCGGGTAAGCTGAAGATAATCGTTGAGCGTCTCTTCTTGAAGTACGCTCATATACCTGGCCACTAACACCCTGCGGAGAAGAAGAAGGAGAAAACACGAACGATCGGCAAGTGACAAACAACAAGCTCGCAAAAGCGTCGATGCGACTGAAATCAAAAGAAGCCCCTGGTCAGGATAAAACACCAAACGTGACGCTGAAGCTGTGATCCTGGCATATCCGGACTTGTTCAGAATTGTGCTGCTGAAATGCTTGGATGAAGGCAATTTCTTCGAAATGTCGAAGGTACAGAAGAATGCATTTAACAGATCCAGTTGGAAATCCATCCCTGCAGCGCCCATAGTTTTCGGCCAGCATCAGCCCTGGCAAATTTCTCCAAGTGGTGCACCATGGAAGCTAATTTCCTGGGTTACATCACCAGCTACAGCCTTAAGCTAAGCTGATATTTTGATGCACTCGCGCTTTCCGAGCCATATGCTTACGGAAACGAATAAACACTTTGTTTAATTAAACACAGTTTGCTGCTGCTAGCAGCAGACGGCGACGCTGTTGTAGAAAGTAAAGGCCTCCGAGTATGAGTCATAATGAACTACTGATTCATCCACCGGGGTCTTTACTCTCGCGAGCGTGGAAAGAATGTTTTGTTTAGGTCTGAGACTCTCTCAGAGTAAAGTCTACACAGACGATATGATAAAAGTCTTTTGTGTCAAATTGTAAGGAGTCAGTCGGTAGAAGATATTTGTGAGGAGCAGTGATCTGCTTAATCGAAACTCAGTCACTCGGGGATTTAGAAAATGAATTATTTTGAGTGAAGATTACGCTGAAGCGAAAGTAATTCACGGTGATACAACTAATAAAGCAATTAATAAAGTAATTCATGCGTAACTGTGGAAAATAAAGCATATTCACCGGATGAACTTCAAGAATCATGTCGACTACGCCTGTGAAAAGTCGGCGAAGGTAACGAACGCAGTAGCGAGGATTATGCCAACAGGATGTTCCGGCTGATGAACATAAATGTCGCAAGCACGTTCAGAACAATATTGTCGCAGGCAGTATGTGTTATCGCCGAGATGATCCCCATCTGAATCACCCTGGCGGAGGATATCGAGTGCTACAATTAGAGATAAACCAGAAACGTGAGGTAGATGGTGAGAATCGATTCGATGGCTAGGTGGTAGCAGGAATGGGAATATAGTGACAAATGTAGATGGACTTACCGGCTCATCCCAAACATATCAATGTTTGTCAATAGAAAGCACGGAGAGGTGGATTTTTATTTGACAAAGCTCCTGTCAGGCTAGGGCTGCTTCAAGAAGCGGCTTCATCGGTTCGGGCAGGCAACGTCACCCTTGTGCCCGTAGTGTGAAAATCTCGAGGAGACATCGGAGTACGTGGTCTTCGAATGTCCGAGTTTCGAAGGACACGCATGGAGATGCTTGAAACGGAAGGGCTTGACGACGTGGCAAAGACGTTGAACGTTGTCAACAGAGTGGTGACGCAGATCATGAGATCACCTTACAACGGAAATGGTGTGATGAACAGCGAGATACGGTTTCAGGAGAGCAATCACTGTCAGGAATCTCTCCACCGGAGTAGACTGGATTCATGTATAAAAAGCTAGTGGTGGTATCCGGTGGTGGCTGAAATCTCTCGCAGTATTTTAGAAAAGAATTGACTCACTGGATTTCTGTTTCCCATGTCGTAAGAGGCGACTAACAACAGCTGTATCGTCAAAAGGCGATTTAACATAGTACTCACAAGTTTCCTATCTCATGTCTCCACGTGAGTATCGATTACATTTCGTCGTTAGACCGGCGTCGGCTAGGTGCTATCAGCCTTCTGCTGTAGCAGTTGAAAAGAGGGTGCCAACTGGCGGGTCTCCAGACCCGTACCGTAAAATTTATTCTGAAAACCAAGGTGTGATGCGGTGTGATGTGATGTAAAACTATGACTGGGATCCGAAGTGGTGACAAATACTAAGCCTGTGGTGCACAAGGGCGCACTCTACAGTATTTTTGCCTTGGCCCTGTCAAGCGGAGCTCTGACAGGGTTGACTTTCTTTCCCTAGCTATTCGTGGGAAACTCTAAGAACACTGTAAACCTGAGTATGGAGAAGATTGCGTCGATAGAGGTGGAAGAGGAGAGGGATTGCGCTGAAAGCAAACTTTGAAAGCTGCTGAAAAGTGGCTCTTTAAAGGATGTTGTGTACTGCACTTCGTCCATTCTCAACTCTCCAGCTAAAGACGAGGATCGGACAGTGACCAAGGAGAACACGTACACCAGTCTGGCGGAGAAACCAGTGTGTCGAAGAGCTCAAGAGGAACAAGAAGAACTCATGAAATATGCGGAGCGGCGAAGAAACTGTATGGGTGGCTGCTGAGAAACAGCCACAAACCCACTGAAGCGCTAGAGTTGGCATAAATCCCAATAGGGAAAGCACCATCCATGCGACAGCGTTCGACGGACACGGAGTCGCCGAACAATTATATGTGCTATAGACGAATGTCGTGCCAACTCGAACAAATGTTGGCAGCACTCTTAATGAAACTTTTTGTAAATGAGAACTTTGTCACAAAAAGTCACTTTGCATACTTTGATTTTCCAAAAATAATCTAGACTGTCTTTTGAAAAGGATCAAACTTTTTTTTACCAACAGTTTTCAAATGGCTTTTGTCTAAAAATGACAAATCCTACAAAAAATGTAGTAGGAGTGATTTTCACAAAATTAGTCAAATTTTTGAATAAAAATATTTAAAAAATTCTTCATTGACTTCTACACTGAAAAAAGTCGATTTTAAAAATTTAAAGTAGATTTGCAAAAAAAATCTTTGATTTGGATGAAATTTTGTTCCAAGATAGGTAATTATGTTCCCTACCTACCGTCAAAAAATCAAGTTGGGCACTTTTTTTAAAAAAAAAGTTATTTGAAAAAGCTTTGGCTTGTTCAAAATGATTTTTTTTCAGTGTATTTTTATCGAAAACTGAACCAATGAAAGTCATAATCATCTCGGAATCCATTTCCCAACTGCTAGTGGCCTGATACATGCAAAAAGTATCAGTAACGAATTTGGTATAGCATCTCCGAAGGGATTTGTTTAAAGGAGATCTGGTAATACTTAGCGCACGACCAGACAACATGTTTAATATCGCGATAACCGCCACCACAAGTGCAGAGACCGTTCTCCACGACCTCAATACGCCGGAGCTGGGTCTTCTACGTATAATGATTGTACATGACCCAAAATATTACCCAAATTAAGTCATAGCCTTCATCCATTCTCTTGGACTAAGGTTTGTTGATGCCTTTGGGACTCCTGAACTTCCATCGTTCCATGAAATTTGCCAATTTTCAAGCTCCTCTGAGAAGAAATATTTAAAAACTTCTAATGACAAAATGTTCACCTTCTCATTATCATTCTAATTCAAGTGTCCGCCTTCTCATTACTCGGAATGGAGCTCTGCGAAAAAATTCAAACTAAGGTAATCTGTTACGATTTTTCAGATAAAGTACTCAAAAACTCCCATGTTTCCCCAGGAAATAAAAAGAGTGCTTTCCGTGCTCCATGTGGGTATGGTCGTTTTGTGGGCAGCACAGCCTCTTTTATAATTGCACTCACCACTACTGTCATAATAATTAACATAAAAGCGATGCATAGCTGCTATCCTATGACGAACGTTCTGTGTATTCCAATCACAGGATGAATCAAATACACAACGTAGGTCCTAGCCACCAGACAAAACATTGTTTTTCTGATGATCTATCCGTTAATCCGTCGACGGACCGGTGCCAATAATCGCGTTTTTCAGCTCTCATCAAGTGTTTCATTTGCATTTGCAGCGTCGCGTATATTGGGAAAAATTCGGGCGATCCGACGTTCATAAGTCTTTTTCGCGTATAATTATTAGCACCACGAGGTAGGAGACTTTTCACGGTTGCTCGCGTTGGGTACTCGTTTCGTCTAACCTTTAATCGTAATGCAAATGCATTGTGTAAACCCTGGGGGAATATGTAGAGACTGAAATATAAGGACACTTGGGGTTTTTGATGTCCCATATGGAAATTCCTGCTAGTTTCTAAGATTACCGAAACCAGGAACCACTTACTTCGGTTTTGTGACAGCACCCTTCAAGGGAGACTCTCAGGCCTTTACGAGGAAGCTTAGGAAAGAAAACTGATTTTCTTCTTTCGGAAATTTATAGGCACATTAGAAGATGTTCCCACAATGGGATGGTCAGAATCTCGTTCCTCAGTGTACAAGGAAACGTAGAAATTAGCCGTTGTCGGTGACGTAGTGCTCTTTTGCATTTCTTATCGGAGCGTTCCTTAAAACAATGTTTCATTTTGTCCCCACATAATTTACATACATTTTCCACAGCATTTTCCACAGTGTGCTTTGTTTCTACAATAAGTCGCTATAGGCCCAATTGTTTGCAACAACGGAAGTTTATGCCTCGCGGCACAAAACGGCGAACAGGTTGACTAGCCCCGCCCAAAAGATCAAAGTTTGGAAAAGCAGATTCCGCGAAAGGTTCAAAATGGGGCTGATGGAAAATAAGTTGTTTACAAATACTCCTTGATTTTTTCCTGAACGCAATTGATTGCTAACCAGAATTTGCACTGGCTTAAACAAAGGGTTCTTGAATGAGCGGATCCCATACTTCGCAATAAGGCTCCTGTTGGAGACAACACTATCAATCTCTATTTCCTGGGCGGGTACATGGGCAAGATGCTTCTTCGTACACGGCCAAGTGGTATATAGTTAAATCTCGCATCATCGATGTTAAATGGCTCATCTTTGCCCTCACTCAAGTTTGTTATGAATATATACCAAATTTGTTACTGATACTTTTTGCATGTATCAGGCAATTAGCAGTTGGGAAATTGGATTCTGAGATGATTATGGCTTTTATTGGTTCAGTTTTCGAGAAAAATACACTGCAAAAATTAAATTCAGTTTGAAGAAGGAAAAGTTTTTTTCCTATAACTTTTTTCTTTAAAAGTTCCCAACTTGAATTTTTGACGGTAGGTAGGGAACATAATTACCTATCTTGGAACAAAATTTAATCCAAATCAAAGATTGTTTTTTTTTTTGTAAATCGACTTTAAATTTTTAAAATCGATTTTTTTCAGTGTAGGAGTCGATGAAGATTTTTTCCAATATTTTTATTCAAAAATTTGACTAATTATGTGAAAATCACTCCTACTTTTTGTAGGATTTGTCATTTTTGGACTTTAGCCATTTGAAAAAAAATGTTAAAAAAGTTTGACCCTTTTCAAAAGACAGTCTAGAAAATCTGAATACGATTTAGCGCGAAATTCGTCTATAGTGGAAAGCAGCTGTCAACGAGAAGGCGTCTTTTTCTAGTTCTGGTTATCTTCCGTCGGCCTATTTCCGCTACGAGGCCAAACACCGACGCCAGAGAGGTAATGACTCCTACTATCTGGACTAGATATCGACGCTTCAGCTCATGGAGCGGGGACCAAAATCTTTACTTCCCTTCCGAAGGAAGGCTTAACCTCAGAAAACCTGAGAAAAGTCTCAACGACCTCGACTGGGATTGAACCCAGACCAAGCGGGGTGAGTGACGGTCACGCTTCGAGAAGGCGTCAACGATGCACCTTAATCATTGTTTTTCGGCTATCAACGAATCAGCCACAACGAGAAAGCGGCCATGATGTTTTCATAATTGTTTGTGCCATATTAGAATTGCGTATTGTTAGGCGCAATCGAAAACTGCGTCATTCGCCTCGAGTACTCTATTTAATTGTTATATTTTCATCCATTTTTGATTTCATTTGAGAACGCGTTGAAAATATATAGGCAAAATTGAAAAATTCGCTGTAAATCAAGACGCTCCGGTGAAAATATAGAAGAGCAAAATATTCGCTTTCAAATGTTCCATTTTATCATGACAAAATAACATCGTATTATTCCAACACCGAAATTTTTCGAGACATAAACTTCATTTGAAACTAAGTGGCAACTTGGATTTTCAATGCAGCGTACGTTTTCATGAAATGTTACAAATAGACTCCGCCACGGGCCTTTTTGGTGATGAAACAGTTGAGAATATGTTCACCGCAGTTGGATTATTATACATAATTTGGTTTAAATATTAGTTGTAAGCATTTTTTCACAACAAATTATGTTGCTTGGTTGTTTCAATATTTCTACAAAAATCGGTAGGTATAATTTTTCCGGATCTATTAAATATTCTAAGATCCAGTCTTATGCTTGGGCATCTACCTATAAACTGGAGAGAAAATTGGGCAATATTTATTCCAATAACAAGTAAAAAAGACTTGACACTACCATGGCCTTTAGACCTATTAGTTTGATATCAACACTTCTGAAACTGATGGAAAAACTGCTGGACCACTATATTCGAACGAAGCACTTATCGAAAGATCCGCAAGTACCAGTTGCATATCAAATAAACATATCAACAGAAACAGCCCTATATATCTTAGTGACACGTACTGAAAAAACCCTCGATTTTAAGAAATAGTAATTTGCACTTTTTCTGAAGTCGAGGTTGTTTTTGATAATACGTCCTACATATTAATTCACAAGGCCCTCGCAAAAATGGGAATGGAAGACACGAAAGCAACTATTACAGCCAATAGGGCTGTCCCCAGGGCGGTGTGCTATCACACCTGCTCTGATCAATAGTGGTGGACGATCTTCTCAATCATCTGACTGAAATGGGTTTCGAGATTCTAGAGATGCAGATGACATTGTTCTAATTGTAAGGGGAAAACATGAATCTGTACTATGCGATCGGATTCAATTAGCCCTGAACTTCATCATGACCTGATGTTTCATGGAGGGACTCAACGTGAACCCTGCAGAAACGGTCATTGTACCGTTTTTAATAGGAAAAAACTGGAATTGGTTCCCCCAACTTCAGTGGAACTACAATTAACTACACAGAAGAAGCGAAACACCTAGGTGCTATCCTAGACAAAAAATTGAATTGGAACTCGCAACTGACATATGTTGTTGATAAAGTGACAACAGCACTGTGGGCTTGCAGTGAACTCTTCAAGAAAACTTGGGATCTCAAACCGAGGTTGGATCACTGGTCCTACTAGACCATCGCGAGACGGTCTAACTAATGCCTCCATTGTGTGGTGTCCCAAAGTTAAGCAATGACCACTAAACTAACTAAGGTTCAGAGGCTATCTATGGAAGCCATGCTTCCTCTACCTTCGTTACACAAACATGTCATGGGGGATGCGAGACATGGCTCTCTGAAAGTTCTAAAGGGTGAACCACTATTTGATGGGTATTCAAATGGTCAGTAAAATAAAGGAACTCAAACTAAAGCCCCACACCAAAAAATATGACGCGTACATCACCAACAAACTTTCGATGCGTCGAGTACATAATACGTGTAACATCTAAATGCTGCGAGAGCTCACTTCAAAAATTATATTCCAAATTGTTTTCTTTATTAGAAGGTGAGTAGATAGATTTTTAATTATAAATAATAATAATAATTAATAACAAATTTACATGATTTTAATAAATTTACACGAAACAGAATGTAAACAAAAAGAGGCTCTCATTTACAGCTACGTTGTTTTTCACAATCACGCAAGATAATCCCGAACGACCAAGCAGGTGCCAAACAAGACGGATAGACAGTCGTGACGTGTAAGGCCAATAGACAAGCAAGGACATCCAACAGTGAGACCTAATGCACCAACCGCGTTGACGACTACGATGGCCTTAACTAACCTTCAAACAGCAGTCGATGACCTTGTAAATTAATTCCCTGCAAGAAATTAAAACTCCACCCGAAATAACAAAATGAATGTATATCATCCAACGAGCATAGCATATTTTTTCAAATTTATGTTTCGCAAATAAGAAAACCCTACGGTTCAGTTGAGCCGTGTTAAACAAACGTATTAAAAAATAAATACATGAAAAGATTCACCCCTTTAATTTATTTCCTAGCATTGCTTTAAACGATTTAACCCTTTCATGCCCAACTTTTTTCTAGTCCATGTATGGTTTCAAAACAACTTTTCCTTGAAAACGTTGACGTCAAGAAACACGAAAAGCCTTTTTTCGTAAAGTTAGGTGCTTCCCCCGCAGTGCTAGAAACTGCTCAATTTTTACCTTCCAATGCACAATGCATGTCTCTCAGAATGTTTACAACAGTCCAATTGCATCAAAAACGTAGCCAAAGACAGTCTAAACTGATAAGTTTTATCAGTTTTCAATAATATTGCAACATAACGAAGATATATGAAAAACTTGTTTTCCGTCGTCAACGTACACTGTTCCTGGCAGCACTGCTCCATCGGAATCCAATTAGACTAAGTGCAATAACTTCAGTTCTAGAGCTGATCCTTGTAACTGTTAATACTCAAATGAAAGGCAATAATCACATTTATTAGCCTTACTTATTATTGTGAGAAAATCTTTCCTCAATCAAAAGTTATAGCTGTTTAAAAACGTTGTTGTCCACAAACAACATGGGCATGAATGGGTTAAATGGATTTTCCAACACCAAACCACAGCTAATTATGTCATATCTACGGTGCAACTTATCTGTTGACCGCAAATACCGTATCAATTCCAAACGTGCGGGTTTGTGGTCGCTCAATCCCCACCAAATTCTTCTTTTCCAGGTTTTTTTCGGTTGTGTTTCTAAATATAGCAGTACAACTTCTATTTTCGGAACAGTGGACATTTCGCTGTTCCTGCTTACGCCTACTTCATTTCACCAACGGAATTGTTATAACTTATCATGTGTTTCACTGCTATTTGAAGCAATAACGCTCATCGTAAAAATATACAAAGTAAACTCACTAGAACACATGTTCCGTCCCCGTCGGTTTCAACAGCTGATCCACCGACAGCGTCTCATCGTGTGCATCCTCCATCACGAATATCCGAAACTGTTCGCTAATAATCGCCTTCTCGGCGGCGGCTTTCACCGTGCCGTAATTATTAGCATCGCAAAACACCAGCTTCGATTGTGTCTGCCGCATCATGTGTGCCATTTCCTCCTCGTCGAAGGTCGGTGCCAGGGCATTAAATCCAACGCCGATTACCTGCAGACCCAGTATGAGTGGCGCCAGGTTTTCACTGTTCACTGCCACGACGGATGCGATATCGCCGACGCCGTAACCGAGCTTCTGCAGATTCTGGGCCACCCGCACTACACGAAGCCGCATTTCGGACCGGGTCATGGTACGGCCGGTATCGCCATCGATTTGGATTACCTTTTCCGCCGACCGTTCGAGCAGGTTCAGCACGATCTGGCCAAAGTTACACGCCGGATTGAAGACGCACGGTTGCCGCGGACCGCTCCACACGCGCCGATCATGATCGTACGAAGTCATGATAAAGACTGACTGGGGCGCGAAGTCGTCGTAGTCGTCGTCGCCATCCGTCTTTCGTCAATCAAAACAAGTTTCGAACTGTTGGCCGTTTGTCGATGATGTGTGTGAAGGAAATGTTTTTTTTGTGTGTTTGACTAAACGGGGTGCGGTAGGTATACAGCAGGTCTAGCGAATGGGTGAAAATAGTCGCGGATGGAGACTCGGAACACGCTGCTTGCTGATGGTTGTTTGCATGCGTATTCTTCGCGGCGTGACGTTGCACGCGCTTGTTTACTATTGGAAATCAACTGACTGGCGATAAGGCGCGGGTCGTGCAATTAATACATACATACACACGCCTAGGTACAAGTTAAACGGGGGATTTTCGGCATGATATGACGCATTACATCATTCACTGACGAGCAACAACATTGTAAAAGTTCGAATTGCCTCTATTTATGTGGTGAAAGAAAAGGGAAGAATCCCCGAACAAGCCCCCTACAGTAAGCACCCAATCGTTCGATGTTGGTGGTAATGAATATAACGGGAAAGTTGTTGAACAGTTTGAACATTTTGAATAATTTGATATCAAAATTACACTTACCTGACTTTTTTATTAGTTTAAAATGGTTGCTGTATAGTATAGGGTGTGCTGTGATCAGTGCCGTAAAATTTGAATCCAATTTGGAAACCTTCTTATTTGTTATAGCAGATGTTCGTGTACCGATATGCCAAACAGGAGCTCTTCATTCATTGTCACTTTTATAAGAATGTGTGAGAGAAAGTCTCAATATTCAGGCGAATAGTGTGTTCAAAAGCGCCTAAGCTCGAATCTTGTCGGAACGGGACATTATTGGCGGTGCAATAAGTTTCATTCTAGTCTGCAAACCCGAAAAATTAACAAAAATGCTTACAAACCTCCTTTTCTCTAATATGTTGATGTTAAAAATATTGCTCTCTGCTAATGGATTCCAGCAAAAATCCTGCAATTTCGAGAGCAATATTGCAACAGACATTCAACGATTAACTTAAAACCCAAAGATTCGGCAAACCCAAAACATTTGTCTTACATACGTGTAATGTCCGCTGAGGAGAGCATTTATTTCTAAAACATTACCGAAGTTTTAAAATCTTATATCCAGTCGCCGCTGAAAACAAAATTTCACACAGAAGAAAATTTTTGTGTATTGAGATAAAATAAAGATAAAATAAAATCAAATATATTTCCATATCTGTCAAATCTCATGTACGCAACGTGCGCGTGGAGACTTTATTTTCTGACAAGGAATTCTTTGTTTGCTAACCTACTGCACCTTGAAGGATTATTCATTTCTCTCTATTTATCGTTCACGTGATAATCATCATCGTCCAATTTGTTGTTCTTCCTTGTCATCTATACTTGCGGGGATAGAGTGCAATTCCGCCGTCAATCACTTCGGCTTCTTCGCTGATGGAGCTGTTTATTTGGGGGTACTGGACGCAGCTTTTGCAGTAGTGATTATGACCTGACAAGCAGCCACAAGCTCGGCAACCATTTGTACATCAGATGATGACATTTAAGGCTGTGTTTTGGATTTGATAGAAGTGGATACCCGATCAGAATGAAATAACAAGATTATAACATGCAATTTTCGTAACATATTGTGTTATAAATATGGTCTCGTTAGTAGTTAAAATATCATAAATTTGTAACAAGTAACAACGCGAGATATAGTTTTGAAATCTTTTTGTTATGAGTTTCTGATCGGGTAAGGGAACAACCGGCTCTCCTCAGAATTCGATCCTGCTGGATAAGGGAACAACCGGCTTTTCTCAGATTCCGATGGTATGCCGACTGAATACAATATTGGCACAAACGAATCTGTCATTACTGGGTCCTTAGCGTGGTTTGTGTAATTTTTGCTACGTGCATTTTGAATGGAATTGTCCGGTAGAAACGAATACAGTTTTCGACTCGTATCCTTACTATATAAACGCCGTTTGGAATTCCCGAGAAAAGTGTTCTCGAAGTAGCAGATGTAGCGGATATGAGTCAAAGTATCCAAAGTAAGTAAAACTACAATTTCAATGGAAGGTCCAATTTTCGGAAGTATTTGTCATTGCAAAATCAAATCCTGATGTATCCTGAGGAAAATTTTTTGAAAATATTGTTTAAAGTTTATAGCCCTTTTGGTTTCAAAAATTTATTGCAGGCGACCCCATTACTCGATTTTAATGATTAATTCGTGATTTTATCCGATCCGGAGAGTCTCACTTTTGTTTATTTTATTCCATGAACTATATATAACAAAATTAACTTTATAAACAAGACACCGCCGCGGGCAGATTTCAAACAACGCACAATGGGAAAAACGAAGAAAAAATACATTTAAATCAGTAACTTTGAAACACCTCATCGGAACATTGGGCAAAATAAGGGAAGTTTGGGTTTTGGGGTATTTAAACCCCAAAATCATCTATTTTTTTAATAAAAAACCTTATATCTCTGATCCACGCTGGAAATCGTACATGAATTGTACTGATTATTGCGTAAAAAACCTCAGGAAGCTAATGAAAGTATTTCCATCTTGGGCAGAATACGCGAAGTTGGGGATTTGGGACCTTTTGATTCAGAAATCTTATTGTATTAATAAATACCTAAATTGCTATTATTTACAAACGAAGTCGTATGTAAAATATCACCTTAATTGAAAAAATCTCAGAAATTAATTGAGGTGGTTTGAGTTTAAATGTAAAACAGGAAATTGGGGTTTTGTGACACTTGAACCCCAAAATCACATATTTTTAATAAAAATCTTATATCTCTGATCCACGCTGGAAATCATACATGAATTGTACCGATTATTACGTAAACAAACCTCAGGAAGCTAATAAAGGATTTTCATCTTGGGCAGAATACGGGAAGTTGGGGTTTTGGGACATTTTGTCGTTCGTACTACAGTATTTCAACTATTCTTAGTATTATCTCGACTATTCTTCAATAAATGTATATGCAATGCAATATTTTTAATGTTGAAACACTCAGAAACTGATCTAAAAATAGTTTCATTATTGGTGAAATACAGGAAGTTTGGGATTTGGTACCTTTTGATTCAGAATTCTTATTGCATTAATAAATACCTGAATTGCTATAATTTGCTTATTAAGTCGTATGTAAAATATCATCTATAATGAAAAAAAATCAGTAAATTAACTGAGGTAGTTTGATTTTCAATTTAAAACGGGAAGTTAGGGTTTCGTGACACTTGAGCTCCAAAATCACCAATTTTTTTTATAAAACAGTTTATTTCTCTGATTTACGCTGGAAATCATACATGAGTTTTACTGACTAATAAGTAAAAAACCCTGAATTGTAACTATTATTATGTAAAACAATTAGGAAGCTAATGGAAGTATTTTCATCTTGGGCACAATACGTGAAGTGGAGATTTTGGAAAAATTTGCTGTTGATAGTATTCTTGCTATCATCTGGACTATTTACGTGGAAACACTCAAGAACTGGACTAAAATAGGTTAACAAATTCACAAATCTCATTGGTTTGCGTAACACTTCAATCTCTACCATCTGTTAACAAAAATATATCTAAAATATTGCCCACAATGGAAAGAAATCTCAGTTGGACCAGGCGGGAGAATTGGTTGGTCGGTTTCTTATACTCACAATTGAATTATGTAAAACTATGTAGTGGGAAAATAGTACATGTTATGGGATAGTTTAATTTTAGAAACAATATGAGAAGCTAGGTTTTTGAGACATTTTGCCTCGACAGTCACTTAATTTTTAAAACATAAATAAAACTTATTCACGCTCTTTATCTTACATATGTTGCTTTATTCCTTACTTTGAAAATCTCAGGAATTTAATGAAATTATTTTTTCTCGGAAAAATACGGGATGTCGGGGTTTAGAAAGATTTTGTCATCGATATCACAGAAATTTGTTTATTAATTTGTTCGTGTAAATATCTCTGCTATTTCCCAAAGAATATAAATACAATGTAATATGCTTTCTTTGGTTTATAATGTCCCAAAACCCCTACTTCCCGTATTCTGCCCAAGATGAAAATACTTTTATTAGCTTCCTGAGGTTTGTTTACGTAATAATTGGTACAATTCATGTATGATTTCCAGCGTGAATCAGAGATGTAAAAAATTGGTGATTTTGGGGTTCAAGTGTCACAAAACCCTAATTTCCTGTTTTATATTTAAACTCAAATCACCTCAGTTAATTTCTAAGATTTTTTTTAATTAAGGTGATATTTTACATACGACTTCGTTAGCAAATAATAGCGATTCAGGTATTCATTAATACAATAAGATTTCTGAATCAAAAGGTCCCAAATCCCAAACTTCCTGTATTTCCCCAATAATGAAACTATTTTTAGATCAATTTCTGAGTGTTTTAACATTAAAAATATTGCATTGCATATACATTTATTGAAGAATAGTCGAGATAATACCAAGAATAGTTGAAATACTGTAATACGAACGACAAAATGTCCTAAAACCCCAACTTCCCGTATTTTGCCCAAGATGAAAATACTTTTATTAGCTTTCTGATGTTTGTTTATGTAATAATCAGTACAATTCATGTATGATTTCCAGCGTGAATCAGAGATGTAAACTGTTTTATAAGAAAAATAGGTGAATTTGGGGTTCAAGTGTCACAAAACCCTAATTTCCTGTTTTATATTTAAACTCAAACCACCTCAGTTAATTTCTGAGATTTTTTTTCAATTGAGGTGATATTTTACATACGACTTCGTTAGTAAAAAATAGCTATTCAGGAATTGATTAATACAATAAGATTTCTGATTTAAAAGGTCCCAAATCCCCAACTTTCCGTATTCTGCCCAAGATGGAAATACTTTCATTAGCTTCCTGAGGTTTTTTTACGTAACAATCAGTACAATTCATGTACGATTTCCAGCGTGGATTAGAGATATAAGGTTTTTTATTAAAAAATAGGTTATTTTAGGGTTTAAATACCCCAAAACCCAAACTTCCCTTATTTTGCCAATGTAAGAATAATGCCATTTGAATTCTCAGATTTTGTTCTTCTTAAAATGGTACAAGTGATGATGTTCCGATGAGGTGTTTCAAAGTTACTGATTTAAATGTATTTTTTTCTTTGTTTTTTCCCATTGTGCAACGGATTGAAAGCGTAAACAGGTTGCGTTGCCGCGAAATCGCCTGGACCAAAATGGTTGTTGCATCTTTAGACGCATTATCAAACGACAATGTAAGAAAGCGCGACAAGCAGGCGTGAATTCGGTGACATATGCGTATTTATACAACAATCGAGGCCAAATTGAAATAATATGTGCCAACTATCTAGATGTTTTGGAAACAATGAATTAAATCAATTATATATAGTGTTTACAGATCTGCTGGGCAATATCTTTCATCCTCTATCGTGCATTAAGCGATTCTGTCAGCTGTTTTCGCTTAATTGCCGGAAGTCTGATGTCGAAAATCCGAAGTCGGATTTTCCACATCAGAATTCCAATGACGGATCTCTGACGTAGGAATGACGATGTCGAATATCGGACGTCGGAAAGCCGATGTTGGAATTCCGGTGTCGGCAATACGACGTCGGAAGTTCCATGTTGTAAATCCATCGTCGGAATTTCGATGTCGAATATCCGACGTAGGAACTCCTGTGTCGGAAAATCGACGTGGGAATTTCTATGTTGGGAATCTGACGTCGAACTTCCAATGTCGGAAATCCGTCGTAGGGATTCCGATATCGAAGATCCAGCGACTGAATTCCTATGTCGGAAATCCGATATCGAAAATGCGAAGTAGGAATTCCGATTTCGAATATCCGACGTCGGAACTATTATGTTGGAAAGCCGACATCGGATTTCCGATGTTGAAAATTCGACGTCGTAATTCAGATGTCGGAAATCCGAAGTTAGAATTCCGATGTCAAAAATTCGACGTCGAAATTCAGTTGTCGAAAATTCGACGTCGGAATTCCGATGCCGGAAATCTAATGTTGAAAATCCGATGATGGAATTCTGATGTCGAATATCTGACGCTGAAATTCCGATGTCAGAAGTCCGATGTCGAAAATCTCGCAAATAAGCTTCTTATCCATTCGTATACCCGGTTTCCTCGAACATTGGGGTTGATTCGTTCTTTCAAACATGAATCTGTGTGCCAAATAACTCTTGCACGCACACTTGTAAACTTTTTGTCTGACTGGTTCCCTCGAACATAGGGGTTGATTTCTTCTTTCGAGCTTTCTTTGAATCTGTATACGAAATGAATGCACAATTTGACAACGAGCTTGAATTTTCATGTCTTATGTAAAATCGTACACACGATTGTTATGTCAAACGGCTACTACCATATAATGTCTTATGTCAAACCATATTATGCCGATTGGCTTTATGTCAAACCGAGTAGTCTTGTTCAAAGGTTGGGACAATTTTTAAAATGCTATGCTATGTTGCCATATTGGTAATGATTATTGTTCATATGAATACATTTTATAAAAGTTCTTTTAAATACAAGATGTTCTTCTGAGCTTCATTTTTTGAAATATTTGATTTGATACACTTTTGCAGTTAAGCAAAGTTTATTTAGAGAATTTTGAGATAGTCACTAGGATCAAAGATTCTAATGAAGACGTTCCTGGTTGGTGGTCCCATTTACTATGAAAATGCCGCCTTTCAAGCCACAGTTACAGAAAGCCTGCCAAACCAAATATTTGAAACATAACTCCACGATATTCCCAGTTTGTTTGTGACATCCTGGAGAGAGCGGCTTCCACTTGAAACCGTTGGCCATCCTTTTGTCGTTGCGGCGGCTTCCGATTTTTATTACGTTGGTAACAATTGATATGGATACTTTTAACGATCAAGCTAACTTGAGTAGTTCGGATTTTCGAAAAGCGCGAACAAAAATTTGATATGAAACTCTTATTTTTTGAAGACTCTTTTATATAACTAAAGAGCAAATGTTAAAATTAAATAAAGACATCATTCTGAATCTACAAAGAGGGGGTGCTCAGCTTTTATAAATACACGCTTAAAAGAAAAGGATCAAGTTTGATTCGACCAAATTTTGCTCATAACGCGCATTTTTCAATTCCATTTCATTACTTAACACGTTCCGTCACTCTAAAGTTTGCTTAACCTGGAAGAACTACTAAGTCGTAGACAAACTCTTTCCGAATAGTGCACTGAGAACTATTGAGAATAACTGTATCATAGACAAGAAGAGGTTTGGGGTCAAATACCCCTTCAAACTAAAATTCACTGGATTGAAGAAAAAAAGGTTGTTGACGCAGACTAATTTAATCAAATTTCACAATAATAACTATCTGATAAAGTGTCAATATATTCTGATTGATTTAAGCATCACGGAGATGTTTGGGAAATTGTGGAAATGAGATCGTTTAATTGATCCCATAGTCGTCAAATTATATCAATATCTTATAAAATACCTGCATGAGAAGACTCAAATAGAAACTAATCACAACTGTCAGATTTCCAGTTATGTTGAGCTCATATTTGAAGGGATGTGCCAAAATATGGACAAGTGACATTTTTTCGAATGAGAAGTGAAGTTGGAATAGATTGAATGCGTATTTTATTGCATAAATTTTAACATTTGCTGAAAATTATACTTTTAAGAATGCATAGAGTTTAGACGAACACTTAATACGATTAACAACGAAAATAACATTTTCTGGAAAGTAGAAGAAAAATTATTTGAAATGGCGTTTTACGTTTGTCTCTAGCGGGTCAGGATCGATTTTTATATGCATTTGTTTTGCCTTTCTCATATAAAAAGGTTATACAATCGCTCTAAAAATCGTCAACCTAATCCCGACTGAGTTTGTCGAGATCGGAAAATGTCTGTCTGAATGTGAAAAAAATGTCACCTCTGTTTCTCAGAGATGGATGGACCGATTTGCAAAAACTTTGTCTCAAATTAAAGGTACAAGCTTCCCATCGGCTGCTATTGCATTTTTTGTTGATTGGACTTCTGGTTCCGGAGTTACGAGTTGAAGAGTGCGACAACACAGCAAATTCCCATATAAACTGAAATGAAAAATTCTCAAAGAGGGGAGTAAGGGAAAATTTCAAAATCGATGACTAATGACTTTAAAATGCATGAAACGTTGAGATTTGATGTAATCTCTAAAAAAAAGGTTTTGACGAAAATTGACTTAATTTTGACTTTGGCACATTTTTGCCTTTCTCGTATAGAAAGGTTATGCAATCGCTCTTAAAATCGTCAACCTAATCCTGGCCCTCATTTTTTTGGCTTGTATATTTAGGCTTAGGTAGGAGTATGCAGTAAGGGGTTGCTACTTTAAAATTATAACTAGTTTAAAATTTCTTAACGGATCTTCCTCCTTGATTCGTCACTGGCTTCGAAAATAGGTGAATCTCCTGTTGATAAGTACAATAGCGAAGGGGGTATCAAGTTTTTCCAGCATGTTTTTCAGAGTTGAACCGGTATTGCGCACTCCGGCAGGGCTGTAGATGGAGGCCACCGACCATTTGACTGGATGGGATATGATTCGTGCAATACTATAGGCTCCGTATTGTGTTGTATCGTTTTCGATGGGATATAGGTCTGGACTCCGAGGCCAATGGTCTTGGTCTTAAAGATGTTATCTCACGAGTACCAGTTGCTCAGCCACGGTCCGCGATTAGACCCTTTCCGAATGTGAGTTTCTTGGAGAGTCAAGTATTTGCAGATTTGCAGCTGTAGATCCACCAAACAACCCCGGAGGCCGTTCATGTTCCACTGTAATGCGAGTGTGAGCCGGGAGGTAGAGGTAGGTCGTTATCATTGATTGATTTGATGCAATTGTCTGAACTAAGTCTGTGGTCCGCGGTTTGTTGGGTCACCGTGCGACTTCGGCTCGGCGATAATATCGCTGCTTTGTGATATGGGGCTCCGTTCTCTTGAGGTTGACTCGGTAAAGTTAGGCATCCCCGCCGAGTTTTTTAGCTGGGCTGGGTAGGTCTCCGGTCTGGTGACTATCCTACAGTCTTCCTATGGTAAACAGGAATGGTTGTAATCAGCGAACTGTGGGTGATCGTTGCTCTCTGGAAAGGCGTCAGGGAAGATAATCCGGTCGAGGTTGTGTGAATTGGGAAGGAGAATTACCCTGCACTGGTAGCCGCCGAAGGCTTGTCGACTATGGTTGGACAGGCCCGATGCTGGGGAAAAGACTTTCTACCTGACTAAACAGCTAGCCCATTCGGATGATGTGGTGGAGGCTAAGTTGTCGGTCGGCCTTCACTTGTGTCTGTTGCTACTAAGGTTATAAAGGGCATACCTCGATTAGGGATGGTACTTGGGTGGACCAGCGAATTGCCCTTTTTGAGACCGAAATGAGTATGGCGAAGAATATGCAGGGTAAGGTTAGATATCGCTTCGGTCGGTTACCAGGAGTGGAAACTCATTGGATGCCAAGAGCATCTGGCAGTGGAACTTGGTAGCCGTCGGGCTAGTCCTTTGATGGGGTACTTGTCATTCGTTGGTTGCATTGTATTGGTATTCCGCAGGAGGCATCGGTTTTTCTTCATTGTTTGTCCGGCGACGGTGCAGGGAAGTGGATGCGCTGAGTTGTCTGGAAGCAGTTCAAAGACGGCTGTTCGTTAATTGGAAAGTGTGTGTGTGTTGCAACTCAACCGGGAGTTAGCCGTGTTCTCCTGCACCGGCAACCGTTGGACAATCGCCGACTGTGGTCGATACTACCCCTAACAGGGCTAATGCAGGGGAGAAGACTTTTTCCCTATCTAAGTCGCTAGCGGTTTCGGATGATATGTTCGGGGTTAGGTGCTCGATCGGTCTGCTGACGGATATTGTGCTGCTGGGGTCAGAGGAGGTGTACTTCTGTTGGTAGTGGTACTCGAGTAGACTAGTAGACTGCCCTTCCAGGGCCTCAATGACTTTGGCAAGGTGTTCGCTGAAGTTGGGTTGACTGTTGATTGCCCGATTAGGGACCATTCATAAATTACGTAACGCAAAAATTGCCCAAAATTGACTCCCCCCTCCCCCCATGTAACAAATTGTCACAAATTTCTTCATCCCCCCTCCCCTGTTACGTAACAAATTCCTAGAAAATTTTTTTTTTCTTCGGTGAAAACATGTTACGTAACGATGTAGTTAACTCCCCCTCCCCCCTATGTCACAACATGTCACAACTTGTTGTACCCCCTCCCCCCCCTAAAAGCGTTACGTAATTTATGAATGGTCCCTTATGAGCCTGGGCTGGGTTTATGGTGTGGTGCCTGTCACTAGTTGGTTGCTTTGTACTGGTGTTCATCAGTGGCCGTCGGTTTCCCTTCGTTGTTATTCCGGTTTGGGAACTTGAGAATCTCAAAATCGTGGTTGTCGATCCATTGTATGTACTATGTGCAAATCGTACTGAATAAGTAATATACATTTCCACCATTGTATTGAACATAATGAGCCATGGAATCGTAGTTTGGACAAATGAGAAAGGCACAATTGCACCATTAGGTGGATTAAAACAGGTTTTTTGTTATATTATCAATGATATTCTTATCATTGATAATATAACAAAAAACCTGTTTTAATAATGAAGGACAATATATCATAATATCGAAACCGTGAACTTTAGGGGTTTAGTATCCTCGAAAAATTTTACAACGTCAAAAACACATCTTCTGGTAGTCATGGAGAATTTACTTTCGTAACAAAATTTGTTCCAGACTAAATGTCTTCAATAAAGTTTTCGAGAATGGTATTACAAACAACTTTCTTGAATACATGAAGGTTTTACGCGTTTGATGTAACTGTATACGGTGCACTGTGTATGTACATTCATCAAAATTGTTTTAAATGACATTTTCAAAAACTTTTCTGTATGCACATTGTCTCTTATTATTTTTTCTCCATAATGCCTTTTATGATAGCACTATTTTCACCACAAGATCGGGGAGCAGAACGAAAAAAATGGCAAAAGTTTGAGGTCCCAGGAAACCCCTGGTAAAGAAATTTTCGAAAAAAAATTGAAACGGGCTTCACAGTTTAAAACCAAAGCTTATATGGAGAACTACGGGTGTTCAAAAGGGCAGATATCAATAAAAATGGTCATCTTAAATTTTCGCAAAAAAGACTTACATAAAATGCTTATTACATCGAAAGAGGAATCTATGCAATTTTTTAGCTCAATCGGACATCATTAAGGGGGCGCGGCATTTGAAAATTGATGAAAAATCAGTATCTAGTGCCACAACAAACGAAAACCGCTAAAAACAAACTTAATTTTTGCTTTTCTCATATGAAGAAAGGCTATGCAATCACTGTAAAAATCGACTTTTCAACCGAGGCCCGGAGGGCCGAGTGTCATACACCATTCGATTCAGTTCGTCGAGATCGGCAAATGTCTGTGTGTGTATGTATGTGTGTGTATGTGTGTGTGTATGTGTGTGTGTCATTTAAACTCACACAATTTTCTCAGAGATGGCTGAACCGATTTTCGCAAACTTAGTTTTATCTGAAAGGTATAACGCTCCCATAAGCTGCTATTGAATTTTTAGTTGATCCGACTTCTGGTTCCGGAGTTACGGGTTGAAGAGTGCGGTCACACAGCAAATTCCCATATAAACTGGTACCACCATGATGTTCAAATGATGTAAAACATATTAAAATTTATGTAACATTACTCTAGTTTGCGGGTCTAGATCACTAATGATCAATCAAAGCAGCTTTGACCACATTGGCCACCTATGACGGATCATGACGCCCCCGGGGAACCCGCCAAGTTCCTAAGCTAATATCACACCCATTCCCCAACGAATTCTCTACCGATTTTCACAAACTTGATTTCAAATGAAAGATACAGTAATACCATTGACTGCTGCTGAATTTCATTCGGTTCTGACTCTTGCTTACGGAGTTACAGGGGTGTTAGTAAGGATACACTGGAATTTCCCATATAAATCGGCACAATCGTAATACCCCAGAGGCTTAAAACTATTGAAATGGTCACCAAATTACTTCTAATCGCAGATCTAGATCACTAATTGCCAATCAAACATTCTTTGAATATATTGTCCACTATCGACGATTCCGGAAATCCGTAATTCCGGGCATATTCCACAATTAAAGTCACATCGGTTCTTCGGTGATGACTGAACCGATTTTCTCAAACCAAGTCTCAAATGGAAGGCAAAATATGCAGTTGAGTGTTGCGTCGCCGCACAACCCCCCACCCCCCGCCTTGCCCTTACACCTCCCTCCTTCATCACTCCCCTTCCCTTGGACCACCCTCACGCCCGCATTTCCTTCATCGTATAACGAATTAAGATGAAGTTCGCCAATATATATGTGTGTATGTATGTATGTGTGTAATCTGTGTGTATGTGTGTATGTATGTGTGTATGTATGTGTGTATGTATGTATGTATGTATGTATATGTGTGTGTATGTGCGGATTTGTTAACAAAAGGTCCACATCAGTTTCTCGGAGATGGCTGAACCGATTTTTACAAACTAAGATTCAAATGAAAGGTATAATATTCCCATAGGTTGCTATTGAATTTCATTTTCAACCGACATCTTGTTCCGGAGTTCGGCAAATGTCTGTGTGTGTATGTATGTATGTGTGTGTATGTGCGTCTGTGTGTGTATGTGACCAAAAATGTTACTCATTTTTCTCAGAGATGGCTGAACTAATTTTGACAAACTTAGTCTCAAATGAAAGGTGCAACGTTCCCATAGGCTGCTATTGAATTTCTAATGGATCCGGATTCCGGTTCCGGAATTACAGAGTGATGAGTACGAACACGCAGAAAATGTCAATTTTAATAAATTCTGCAATGAATGTATAAAGGTGAAAAATTTTCCAAAATATGACCACAACTGCTTCGATTTGTAGTATTAGGTCACTAACATCCATTCAAAGTCTATTTGGCCACATTGGCCACCATCATCGGTTCCGGAAGCCCCGGTGGAAGTATCTAAATTCAGAATAACAGTCACATCGGTTTCTCGGAGATGGCTAAACCGATTCAACTAAACTTGGTCTCAAATGAAAGGTATTGCGTCCCTGTAAATGGCTATTTAATTTCATCCCGATCCGACTTTCGGTGCCAGAGTTACAGGTTGTGGCGTACGATCAATTAGCAAATTGTGATTCAAACCGATACTCCGATGAAAGCAAAAAAGGTAATAATTTCGCTAAAATGTCTCTCAAACAAATTAAATTTGCTGTTCTAGGTCCCCGACGGCCAACCAAACTTTCGTTCACTACATTGACCACCATAGACGGTGCCGGAAGTGCCCGGGAAAAGCGGCCATCTTCAAAATTGATGAACTCACATCAGTTTCCCGGAAATAGTTGGGCCGATTTTCACAATGATAGCTATAATATCCCCACAGATGTCTACAAAATTTCGCACGGATCGCTTATATGGTTCCGGAAATATAGACTGAACCGTCCGGTCACATATGAAATTCCCATATAAGCCGGAGCTCGAAATTTTTTTCAAAGGGGGGACCCCATGAAATTTCAGAAATCAAATTCGTATTTTTGATGTCAAACATCTTTAAAATGTATGAAACGTCGAGATTTTATGTCATCACGAAATTTTTTTTTTGTAAGAATCGATTTTTTTGGACTTTGCCGATTTCGCACCTTTTTTTCAGTTCAATATTACCGTGGCTCTTTCTTTCTTTTACAAAATTTTAGAACTCGAATAATGATTTCTTTTCTTGTATATTTGTCATGTCATGTATAATAATAAAATGTAATATTTGCATTTGAAAGTTTTTAATGAATATAAACAACACAAACATTCTCGTGTTCATGATTGAGAAAGGCACAATTGCACCGCTAGGTGGATTAAAACAGGTTTTTTTAGTTCCAAGGACTTAGAAATTTTTGAAAAAAAAAATCGAAAATCAAAAATTTTATTGTAATGCATTATTATTGCCAAAGAGTGTCCCAACGAGCTGGGCTTGGGAAAAGGTAGGGCAGGGATTTAGGGTTCCAACTAAATCATCGCGCAAATTTTTTTTTGAAACATTGGAACGGGACTTCACAGTTTAAAACCAAAGTTTTATGAAATGATAAAAAATAACATCTTTTAAGTTAAAATGGGCATTTTTGATCAAATTTTCTCAACGAACTGGAATTCGGAGCAGAACAAATAAAAGGTTGGTAGGGATTTAGGGTTCCAACTAAACCATCGCGCAGAAAGTTTTGAAAAAAATTGGAACGGACTTCACAGTTTCATAGTTTCACAATTCAGTAATTCTGTTGGTGTTCTATTCTCAAATATTACAAAAAGAACCTTGCTCTCCTCATATGTATTTTGATCATAACAAGCATTTAACTAAATGTAATATAAATGAAATGATTGTTACGAACTTGGTTGTAAAAAAAATAAATTTTCGGTTTAATATTTTTTGAGTTTTGGAGCTTTTTGGCAAAAAGTTCTCTGGGTTTTGGTTCGTTCTTGTGAAAAGTTTTCTGGGATTTCGTACTTCCTGGAAAATAGTTTTCAGAGATTTGGTACTTTCTGGAAATATATTTCTGGAGAAAAAACTTCGGCATTTTATTTTCTGAGGATTGGTTATCGGGGAAACACATCCATATTTACACTTTAATAGAATTGATCAGGTTTTATGTAAATAGACAGATCGACAAGTGTCTGGAAAAGGGTTAGACCTCCAGAAAAAAACCATTCTTCCACCTTTTTTGTCTTGACTAACGACTTACCTTTCAGTATAGGGGCCCCTTTTCAAAATTTTGGAAGAAAAATTATGTAAGATTTTGAACGCTTATATCTTTTCTTGTACTGAATGGATTTAATCAATTTCTTCGGCATTTTGTCGAAAATATTTGTACCAATGTTGTATTAAATTTTGGAATATGTAGGACATTCATTATCAACGGAAAAATAGTGTTTGGAATAATCTTTCGAAAACGACTCGGAAAAGTGAAAATTTTCAGTCCATCCCGCACAGAGCCGTCAATATGGTGCACCAACCGAACAATGAAATGATGAAAAGTTTTAAATATTGGTCCACTACATGTTTGTTCCTATGATTATTCGTATTGGCTTGCTTGACGGGAGCAGTTGGTGAGGAATGCCGGCATATTCGCTTTGGTTATGCCACTAGAAACCGGACGGAAAGGAAAGGCTCATGCACGGCAGGAGAACGAGCGAGAAAGCGATAGTAATGCATATTAGCGAAAGCGTTACGTACATTTTAAACCTTAATAACAAGTTTTTGCAAATCCTTCCAAGAAAATCAGTGAATGTGGCAACTCTACCACTAAGCGAAAGCAACACCAAAACGAATGATGAAAATATTTTCATTTATCGCACAAAAGGAGGGCCTTTCATCTGCATCGAAAAGTTAAGAAATAGGAACGCCTTGATGCATAGCGTGCTCATTCGGTGTGAGCTGCGAAAGGGGAATCATCATATGTGTGTGCGCATTAAAACAATCGTCGGCAAGGTTTGAATTGTTTCAAAAGATTCTCGTCTTGTATCAACATAGTTATCTACGAACCGTCCTTATTAGGGCGAATGAAAAATGGAAAAAGATGGGTTGGTAATGTATATGACATAACAGGGGTGTCATGACCACACGTCGAAGTTATTTCAAATCAAAAGCATAAATTGACATAATTTCAATGATTGTTCCTATATCAATGAAATGAAGGTCAACGCGGCAATAACTTTGCAATTTATAGAACAATTTTATATTTTTAGTTATCATGTATTAAAGTCATCTCTTCCAAACAACTTAACCCTCTGCTGCCATCCCCGTGGTTTTGCAAGGTTAAGAAAAATCATTGTAAAATGTCCAATACACGATTTTATGTTGTTACCTCCACTAAAACACTTCAGAACACTCCCACCTGTCATACATGTACATTGTCTGCTTGTTGAAATCAGTATATGAAATAATTGACCTGTATTCAATGCGGAGAACTCGGTAAAAAAATTGTTTTACTGAATATACTAACGAACGGGATCCCCAGGAAAATTTCGCTGAGCCTGGTGAATCGAACTTAATGCGTAAAATTTAGCCATTTGAAAGAGATACAAGCAGAATATGATCATCGCGGTTATGTCCCGGACATTACCCGCCCTAAGTTTTTCGCCAAGCGTGTTTATTTCTGTACGCTAGGAAAAAGACTCCGATGGTTGTTTAGAGAGATTTTAACATTGATATTTCAAAGTAAGAAAATATGAAATTTGTTCATTTCATGAATGAATGTCTCAACGAGCTTAGAATCCAGAGCATCCCCTATCAACGCAGACACCAACAACAAAGGTTCTTTTCAGAACCACCATAATTATTTTAAAGAATAACTTGAAACATTCCCACATATTTCATTGAGTATCATTCGATTTGAATTACAAGTCAAACGAGTAGTCACGACACTCCGGTTATGTCCTAGACATTACCCACCCATCTTTTTCATAAATAAATTGCTTGTGTGTAAAACGCCCCTGACTCGCCTACCACTTTCTGTCAAAATTCAAATTTCAATAATCTCTTTGCTCCACAAGTGAAGTTTTGAAAACTCAATCGGCCCACCTCTGAGTGGATTCCTAGTACTCTTCAAATTTCAATCAAATCTGACAAGTGTGTGACAATTTGTACGGTAATATTCGACAATTTACATGGAGAAAGCGCAATAAGTTGCATTTTCCCCGCTAGGTGGCACTATATATATATATATATATATATATATATATATATATATATATATATATATATATATATATATATATATATATATATATATATATATATATATATATATATATATATATATATATATATATATATATATATATATATATATATATATATATATATATATATATATATATATATATATATATATATATATATATATATATATATCAGTTCATCAATGCAAGTGAAAATAATAAAAATATTTTTTTCCTACAACGTTAAAGACTGCAAACCAATCCAACTTCCATAAGAGAAGTTTTTAAACTTTTAATGCAGTGGCGTCTGTTTTGCACGGGGCGTAATAGCACCTGATGGTGAATTAGTTGTAGTCGATTTCCACGAATATTATTTTTTTTCTGTTAAATAATGGTTGGTTTTAACTGGATGGTATTTTTGAAATTATTTTAGCACATGATATGAGTCATCTTTTATTTTCAACATTTTAGTTCTGAATTTCACCGCATATAGGGCGCCAAAACTAACTTTCAAAGGTAGAGAGTTAGAATACGGACATATTATCTAGAATTACAGGAGAAGGTTTGTTCTATAACTTTGTTGAAGACTCTAACTTTATATCTGTTTCCGTTGAAAAGTTAGTATTGGCGGCCGCTATGTGGTGAAATATGAAACTGAAATTTTGAAGCTAAAAGATGACTCATTTTGTGTAATAAAATTCTATCAAACATACTATTCTGCTAAACTCAACCATTATCTCACAAAAAAAAAATAATAATCGCTGAAATCGACTATTGATTCTCCAACATGGGCTGCGACATCCCTTCATTAAAAGTTTAATAATTCTCCCAACGAAGTAGGACTGACTTGCAGTCTTCGACGAAGTTGTAAGCAATAAAATCTTCTTATATATTTTCACTTCCAGTGATAAACTGCTGCGTGTAATGCCACGTAGTGGCGAAAATGCAAGTTAGTCTACTCAAAAGCAACGATTGCTGCTCTTGGAAAACTTCTTGAAATATAGGTTGAACTTGTAGCGTGGAATTAAATGTTTATTGTTACTTGGGCTTGATCAATATTTCTGATTTTCAGGAACTCTTGGATGTTGGCATTCTTTCAATATAAAAAAACTCAAATAAAACTTGTTCGACTGTTAAAGTAATCAGGCAAGCTGCTATGTTGCAGTATACTAATCACTCATCTTCAGAGAGCACCGTTCAAGCGCAATTCGTTGCAACTGCGAAGTTGTACCTACTGTAAGCGTTCTCGGAAGCAGCCCTATCTACCGACCACCCACCAGTTTGTTTACCTACAGTTATTGACGATCTTCGTTGCTGGTTGTACGGTTAGTCGGCTCGCTCGGTATGGCAAGCAGATTAGATTACAGTTTCGGGGAACAATAATCGAAAGGTATGCCGGTCGCACGGTACAGCCATGGAATTGCAACTACGCTGCGATGCGTAGTAACGTTAAAAGCAGAGAAGTTGTATACAAACTCATGTTATCGTTAGAAGGTATAACAAAGAAATGTGACCAAATTCATTTAGTTTTGGTTGTTGGTACAATGAACTCTGTATGATCGAACGGAATTATTCGATTACACATTTCAATATCTACGTTGCATTTTTTTTTATTTCCAGCGAATAAAATAGAAACTTTGGCCAAGTAATCGATTTCTTATCTCTAGACAGGCTTCTAAAAAGCGTAATATTAATTATTAGATAAAAACATAATCTTTCGATAAATTATATCGTGGATTTGGTAGCTTGCTCTGCATCAATTTGACCTCATAAACTGTTGCCATCGACAGACTTGTTTGTTCTGCTTCGAGCTTTTTAACGTTGAATGCAGAACCAGAAAACTTTGAGCAAAGTTGAAATACTTCGATAATCGACTAGTTTTATTAAACTCTGCTAAGTGCTATCTACTACTATCAAAGCCTACAATTATATCCTTTCTCAACATGTCGCTAAAGTCAACCGGCAACCGGCTCATTTCATTCGCAATGTTTATTCAAATAGACCACCAACCCGGAGCTGTACAAGACGAGTCGAATTCATTTACAATCTTACAGCAAACATGTTCCGAACAATTACATCCCTTTGGGGAGCTTTCGCTGAATACCTTGTTGCTTTGCGGGTGTTGAAGTGATGACACTTGATACAAATCCTGCACTCTGAGACCTCTTTGGTTCATTATTTAATGCAGCCGGTGCATCGCATTTCATTTCAATCCTATAGTCTAGTGGGGGGAGGGGACGGTGACACACCTGTACACATACACAGTACGACAGACATGGAATCCGATTAGTATTCCAACCGTTTGCGGCTCGAGCTTGACTCGACCCATGAGCACGTTTCGTTGGAACGCTTGAATTCCCAGCAGTTCCGATTGACGTAATGGTTTAAGTGGCTGAATGAGCTGATAAGCACAGATTTTCAATTTATAGTTTCATGTAATTTAGTCATGCGGACGCTGAGGGGAAGTTTATGTCATAAACCGAATAGAGTGAACATAGTATTTACAGAAAAAACTTTAAGCTTGATACAAAGTTGGGATTTAATTTTCCATTCTGTACTACTAGGGTGAGAACATCGATACTTACTTTCGGGAATTCATTGTTATTTGTCAATGAAGGATTATTCGTATTGGATGTTGTTGCTTCGATGATTGGCAAACAATCTTCTTATAGTTTAACTAGTTTGAGTTAGTTCAATTTTTGATTTTTGTCGTAATAATATTAAATAGTAGAGTAATTATGGCAACAATGGCTACCAACCGGATTGGAGCACGTGGTAGAATATGTTTTAGTCCATTGAGTGTGTGGACTAAATAATCGAGAAGAGAAACTATAGCAAGCCCATTAATCACAAATTGCAATGTATCACCATGTAGGCTTACCGCATGTTAACTAATATTTGTGTTGCTACGAAAGTCTGTTTGTCCTGTGCTTCAGCGCCGAATCTAGTGTGATACGTGACTAGCTCACTGGGTTGAAGTTGGTGGTCAATTGAACAATCAATTACCGGTGACACTTATTATTACTTGAACGCCTGTCACAGGCAATTTGCCACTCCCCAATTGAACGATGGATTTTTGTTTGTTTTTTTGCGTTTCCATTGGATTGAACAACGAAGCGGACATTAGTACGAAGTCTGGTTATTGGGCTGAAAGCATAATTATATCGATTGCCTTTAAGGTTAAATGAATACAAAAATATGATTGTTTTTTTTTGCGTTTCCAATTCATCTTATTATCCAAAAATGTCACACTTTTTATATGAACGCCTTAGCAACGGCAGTAACTAATAAGATCAACTAGAGTCGCAAATCCATCACTTTTTTCATTTATGGAGAATCTGCATAGTTCAAGCCGCCAGGTAATACGTATTTGAATCAATTACATCACCCAAACATTGGATAACTGAAATACTTTTACATATAGCATCAAAGTGTCAGATCCGTCCGAAAATCTCTGAAATCGTTACCGATTCCGATGATACTGTACAGGTTCCACCGGCATGCAAGACTAAACATTTTCCACAGTCAATAAAAAACTCTCTGATATCGAGTTGCAGGGAATGGATACTTCTTGTCACACTATATACTGAAAAACCTGTTTTAATACACCTAGCGCTGCAATTGTACCTTTCTCATTAATCCAAACTACACGAAAAAAAAAATGTTCCCAAAATCGTTAATAAAGTGCCATGAATCCTGGAACAATCACGTTTTAACGATGTGAAAACAGGACCATGAACAAAAATCATGTTTTATAATTATGTTCAATTTCCCTTCAGTAACGTCCGCATAACACTTATTTAGTGGAAATATTTGTTTTTGTCACGGTTTCCGCCAAGTCATTTCCAATGCGATTTTCAGTACGCGAACTAGTTCACAACTTTATGAACATTATACATAAAACCAAAGGTTGACTCCTGATGATTTTCATAGATATAGGAGCCTTAGTTCACAAAATCAAAATATTCTGGATATGTTATCGTGAACTATTTCGCGAAATTCAAAATTGTATTCATGAATCCATTTAATTCTCGTGAACTAATTCATGACCTCTATTATATTAGGTAGGATCCAATATCCGTGCTCGTGAATTAGTCCACAAAATCATCAAATATTTTTCATGTATTCGTGAACTGGTTCATGATATCTAGTATAAGTCACAACTCACGTTCATTTTTGTGAAATAGTTCACGAAATCATTAAATATTATTCATGTATTCGTGAACTGGTTCATGATGCCTAGTACATGATTTACAATCTATTTTGCGTGATGATGATATTTAGAAGATATCGCTAATCATTGACAATTTCATGCAACATGATAATAATTTTCCCGTGTACTTTTTCACAAAATTTGGAGAATTATTCATGGAATCATTTTTATTCCATGCACTGTTTTATGAAATGTCCAGCTGCTAGCGACCATAGTAATAGAGACGAGCATTAGATATAGAAAACTATTAGGACCTCGAACATCGTTATTCGTTTGATAAGGTTAATGGTGATGTCTGGATAGAAAACGAAAACTGCGCTGAGAATCCCAAATAGTGTGTGTATGTGATATAATTCACAGAACAAGATATCGCGAATCAGTCATATTTTTATGATCCAGTTCATATAGTCACGTTATTCAGAATAAAAAAATCGATAGTAACCAAAAAGTAACAGATCGCAATTAGGCGAAGAGAATTTATGAATACCATGGTAAAACTGCTGATATCATGAACATTAGTCATATTACTCCTCGTGTCAAATTTTGAAGTAAGTTTTAAAATAAAACATTACGATAACATGAACAGAAATTACGAAAATCGTGAATAAGATCCTGAAATTATGAACATGAATTACTCTATTTATGACTAAAAATTACGATAACATGAACAGCAGTTACAAAAATCGTGACTTAGATCCTGAAATCATGAACACGAATCACTCTACTCATAACTAAAATATCACGATAACGTGAAAAGAAATTACAAAAATTGCGACTAAGACCCTGAAATCATGAATTTTAATCCAACTAGTCTAACAGAAAAATGCAATAGTGAACTCATGAATAAGATAGCACAAATAACGTGATGAGAAATCACAAAAATCGCGAATAAGCTCTTGAAATCATGAACATCATTTGACTGTCGGTTGTATATTCCCAAATCATGAACTAGAATCACAACAAAAACTAAACATGTCCAGGGAACAACAATAGTACCCTAACCAAACATTCTAATGTAACGCCATATATATATTCGGGGTGAACTAGCTTTTGAAAACACAAATAGTTTCATGAATTCGAGGTTTATTATTCATAATTTCAGAAACTTAGTCATGGTTTTCATAAAATGTTCAGTTCACGAAATTGCGACCTTTTGTTCATGAATTTATGACTGGTTTTTTCGTGTAAGTTTCCACGTCTGGTTATGTTCAATATAATGGTGGAAATGTCCATTACATATTCAATACGATTTGCACATACATACAATGGATCGACAGCCACTAACTTGAGAAGCTATGTGTCGTAGCTGAAATACTTGAGCCTAGCAGCGGATCCAGGAGGAGGGTTCGGGGAGGTCTGGACCAGAGTTGTTAATGCAATATCGTTGAATCGATAATTTTTCCGTTGCATTCAACGGCGTTGATTTTGGCGTTAATTTCATCGTTCATCGTCAACGCACTTCGATGAATTGATTTCTGTTTTGAGCACGTATAGAATGGTGCTTATGCTATCTAGTAGATGTATTTTTTATATATGTATAAAACATATTGTCTTTGAATAAATAATGTTTCGTACTGACTAAAATGCTACGCCAACTTAAAGCTATTTTAATTCAAGCATTTCTCTACTTATATTAAAGTCGAAACGGTGAACCGCCTTAACGCATGGACACACCTGACCACACTTATGTTAGGTATAAAATAATTGATATTTGATTTTCATTGGACTACCAGACTACCAAAAGGATCCAAACATGAGTACAACTAAAATATTTCTAAAGAAATCTAATTAAAGACGCCATATCAGTAACGAAATGAATATGGGTGAGGCTTGCACGACGAAATAATTTTATCAAGTAGACCTAAACTCTTCTATGCCATTCGTATTGTCACCTGAAAATAGCGTCACTTCTGTCTGATTTTTTTAAAATTGGAAAGAAAATGCATTACATATGTGGTCTGCCATAGTCACGGAACGATACAAAGGTGTTGAAATCAACATTTTAACAGCAATCAATCTAGCTTGTCTACACTCCTGAAGCAGTATCTTCGTCGCCTTTATACAGATTGTTGAGAATTTTGGTAGCGGCAAATATTTAATAAATTAATAATTAACTATATTAGAAATGAACAAAACTTTGAATTTCAAATTATGCTGCATATTGACAGCTCTTCCCAAGATAGGCTCTTCGTAAGAATTTTTGAATTATGGGAAATTTACCACGAATAGCGCTTTTATGTTGCGAAATAAAGAATTGCTTTTTCTTTTTTATTAATGACTAAGAGTGAGTCAATTTTCTTTTTTATGTTTTTAACGACATTAAATTAGCAAGGGACTGGAAATTGGAGTATATTTTTCAAAATTAAGAGCCATAGTACACAAGAGAGAGCAAGGACGCTTTTCTAAACTTTCTTCTTTCATCTTCTTGCTCTCTCTTGAGTACTATGGCTCTTGATATTGAAAAATATACTTCACTTTCCAATCCCTTGATAATTGAATGTCGTTAAAAGAATTAAACATAGTATTCAATTCAACCATATTCAATTCAAAACCTCAAAAAAAAAAATACAAATGGTACTCAATTCACCCATATTCAATTCATAACCTCAATTTACGGATAAACGACAATCGCTGAGGCAAATTATGAGCCACAGAATTTCATATTCGATTATTTTTCATACACGAATGGTCTTGAAATAGGCTGTCCAGTTTATATTTATAGATTCGCGAAATGTTCATGTTTCACTTTGAAAGAAATTTTAAACAAACTTTTAACAGGAAAAGCATTGAAATTTCTTTTTGCGATTTATGAAAATGTAGAATAGTTATGTATGGATTATTATTTTTACATTTCTTATAAAAGAAATGTATAGAATTCGCTCAAACTTTCAAGATTTTTTCCGAGGCCCGGAGGGCCGAGTCTTATATACCAATCGACTCAGCTCGACGATTTGGGACAATGTCTGTGTGTGTGTGTGTGTGTGTGTGTGTGTGTGTGTGTGTGTGTGTGTGTGTGTGTGTGTGTGTGTGTCTGTGTGTGTGTGTATGTAACGGACAAATTCTCATTCGTGTTTCTCAGCAATGGCTGAACCGATCTTATCCAAACCAATTTTAAATGAAAGAACTAAAAAACAGTATGAACGCTATTAATTTGTTTTTGATTCTGATGTTTAGTTTCCAAGATATGAATGTTTAAATGCGTAAAAAGGGCGTTTTTTGCAGTTTTTTGAAATTATCTGCCAAAATTGACAACATAGATTACCAATTTATATGTTTTAGACAGCTTTAACGAATACCTTTCGAACAAGCTATAGATTGTAGAAATCGGACTATTACCAAAAGAGATATTTAACATTAAATGCGGACGAAAGATTTTTATCATTTCCCATTGCCAGAAATATGACCAAAAACATGTAATCTATTATTAACGCCAAAACGGCTTATTTTAGGTCAATAGTATCTTCGGAGAATTTAATGGAGGTAATATGTCCTTTCTTTTGGAATTGTGCTTTTGCTGATTAATCCCCCTATGAGTGAGATATTTTTACAAATTTTCTTGGAAGTGATTATATCGAAATGATGTCTTCAGCAAATTTGTAGCTCTTACTTTTGCGAATAACTTTACTAAAGACTTTAAATATCTATTTTGAATACTTTAAAAGTTATGGCTTGTTGTTTGTTGATTACTCTTTGTCGCCCATTTATTGTTCAATATAGTAATAATCCATTGAAATAAGCCAAACATTATTTCGATAAAACGAATTTTGTATTTCATTTTACTATCTACAACCGCTAGAAACAATCACCGAACACTTCCAAGTTATCTGGAAGGAACTTGATAACTTATCAGTACAAAAATGTTCATTTGTGCGAACTTTCTGACTGCAATTTTGCTAACTTATAACCATCGGATCGATCTGAAACATATCGGAAAATGAAAAGCGAAATAAATAACTCCAAGCAACGGCGTAGCCAAGAGAAGGTTTTGGGGTTTAACACCATACAACCCCCCCCCCCCCCACAACACCAAAAAAAAATTGGATTGAAGTTGAAAATTTATTGATGCAGACTGATTTAATTCAATATTACAATAACAATTATCTGATCCGTAGATTGATAACCTGTTGTAAACATCATGAGGACTTTTGATAAATTGTCGGAATGGGGTCCTGATATGTAACTGATCTCTTGGTCTTGATTTCACAGTTGTCTAATAGCATCAATATCAAATTCCTGCCTGAAAACATTCCAATAGAAAATTCCAGAGTTCTGTAATCAATCATAATCCTCAGATTTATTTTCAAATTGATCTCGTTTTTGTAGAGATGTACTGTAATAAGGGTCTTTATTCAATAGGAAGCGAAGTTAAAATTGATTTAATTCTATGAAACATAGAACTGCTCAACGAAAAATGCATAAATTTCAACAATTGCTTAAAATGTTTTTGCCTTTCTCATTCACTCTAAAATTCGTCGATCTAATCCCGACCGGGAGGACCGAGTGTCATATGCTAATCGACTCAGTTCGTCGAGATCGGAAAATGTCTGTGTGTGTATGTATGTCTGTATGTATGTGTGTGTATGTGTGTGTATGTGTGTATGTGGAAAAAATGTGACCTCTGTTAATCAGAGATGGCTGGATCGATTTGCACAAAGTTAGTCTCAAATGAAAGGTACAATCTTCCCATCGGCTGCTATTGAATTTTTTATTGATTGGACTTCCGGTTCCGGAGTTACGAGTTGAAGAGTGCAATCACACAACAAATTCCCATATAAAGTGAAATGAAAAATTTTCAAAATCAAATTTGTATTTTTGATGCCAAATGACATTATAATGCATGAAACATTGAGATTTGATGTAAACTCGAAAAAAAACGTTTGACAAAAATTGATTTTTTTGGACTTTGGTACTTATTTGCTCTGTTACTATTTTCTGAAAAAATAATTCTGCATAATTTTAAAACTTCAAAAATTACGGTTTCGGAATTATGCCGTATTGTAAAAAAACGTAAGGGCGATACTTCAATGCTGATAGGTGGGACCGAAAAAGTGAACAATCGCCAAAGGGACTATATACTATATATACAATCATTTTGTCAATTTCAATAGCAAACACAAATTTTAATTTAATAATTTCAAATACTTCATGAAGTTTTGGGTTTCGATCACTGAATCATGCAATCTAGGATGTAAAAAACACAATAGTTCTAAATTGGAAATAAAACCAAGTCTGGAAATATTCACTGTTGATTTTCTTTGAATGCACTATGAGTCACAAGGGCGATTTTTCGGTACAAAAATCAATAACTCCCAAACCGTTCATTTTAGAGAAATTATGTCTGAGAGAATATTTTTGGGGATTAAATTCGCTTTCTTTTAAAGTAAAATGTAGCCAGAGTGGTCCTCTCAAACATTCTTTTCGAAAAATTATTTTTCGAACAAAATGGTATAGCAAGGTACTTACTTCAGCAAAGTTGTAGAAATATGTTTTTCAGTTAACATTTTCAAATGAATTAAAGTTATAGCACTATCGGTTTTTATGTTATAATTATTTTTATTCTTTAACTTAGGGTGTTTCTGAAAAAGTCAGTTTTTTAACTATAACTTTTTAAATAGTTAGTCTATCTTCATACTCTCTATGAAGCAATTTTAGTACTTTTCATTGCGCATATTTCTGCTGAAGAATGTGAATCGATATCATTTTTCGTTATCGAGTTACGATCATTTTTTTAAATAAAAATGATTGTTTTCAATGTCCTCTAACTCAGAAGGTTGCAAAAACTAGCAGCTAAATTTGTACTCTTTTGAAAGTGCATCAAAAATACTATAAAATATTTCAAAATCAAAGTCAGCATTTTTGCCCTTCGATGTCAAATATAAACAACAACACCACGAGTCGTGACAGTTTAATTGGTATCAATCTCATTCATGAATCGAATCGCAGTAGCCGACGACTGCTTTGATCAACGCGTGTAGTGCTTTGTATTATTAGTGCTGTTAAAATGCATAAAATAAAGTTGTTCGATCTCTGGAAAATGGCCAAAGGTGAAAATAAAAATAAAATAAAAGTTGTGTTTGAGGAAATAATGAGATAATTTGATGTGGGACAAAATGAAAAAAATAAGTTCACTCAGAATGCAAAAGCTGTAACAATTAAAACATGTAAAAGGTTTGATCAATTTTGGAAAGACAGTAATCGAATTGAGACGAAAGTGCTCGATAAAAATTCGAAATATTTTGAGAAGCCGTTAACAGTTCCTACAAAAGACTCAAACTGCACTTCCTCCCAAACCAGCATTCACAGAAATTCGTCGCTTACTTAGAACAGAATGAAGGGTAATCCTTAATTCATTTGCTTTTTAAGGCAAAATGCGCTACATTTTATATTATGTCAACACTTCCATTACCAACAAGTTTCATGAGCGAACAAGGAGCTGAGGCTCGGAACGATCGACTGAGTCACGGTAGAAATTGTTCAAGAGTCGCGAACATGGAAGATGTTTTCTTTAGAGCAATGGACTCGTCTAATCCGGTTCTTGCAGTTAGAAGATCCCGATACAGTAAACGCACTGAAATAAGTTCAATATTAAATGAGTTAGCACTTTGAGAAAAGAGACACGATTCAGATAACTATAACGACGACGATGCTGATGATGTTGATGATTGTGATTATAATAATTATGAGGATGACGATGATAATAAAGTAGTTACGTAGAATAGTAAAATAAATATCTGTCTGAGCCTAACGTTTTCAATATTTGTGTACATATATTTGACAAGCTCAAAAAATCATTTAACAACTCGACTTTTTGATCTAGTAAAGCAGGTTCTAAATGGAAATGACCAGACCCTTAAAAACAGCCGTATGCTGATGTCATTTAATCATAATGTTGATGTCAACATTTTTCGCTGAATGACAAAAAAGCAAAAGTTGATTTTGAGATATTTTACAGTATTTTTGATGCACTTTCGAAAGAGTACAAATTTAGCTGCTAGTTTTTGCAACCTTCTGAGTTAGAGGTCATTGAAAACTATCATTTTTATTTAAAAAAATGATCGTAATTCGATAACGAAAAATGATATCGATTCACATTCTTCAGCAGAAATATGCGCAATGAAAAGTACTAAAATTGCTTCATAGAGAGTATGAAGATAGACTAACTATTTAAAAAGTTATAGTTAAAAAACTGACTTTTTCAGAAACACTAAAATGACACCCTAAGATAAAGAAGAAAAATAATTATAACATGAAAACCGATAATGCTATAATACTATAACTTTGATGCATTTGAAAATGTTACTTGAAAAACATTTTTCTACAACTTTGCTGAAGTAAGTACCTTGCTACACCATTTAGTTCTAAACATAATTTTTCGAAAATAATGTTTGAGAGGACCACCATAGCTACATTTCGCTTTAAAAGTAAGAAAATTTAATTTCCAAAAATATTCTCTCAGACATAATTTCTCTAAAATGAACGGTTTGGGAGTTATTGATTTTTGTACCGAAAAACCGCCCTTGTGACCCATAGTGGAATGGTGGGTTTTTTCAAGAAAAAGCGTTGATTTCTTAATTCTCAGTCGCGTTGGAAATTTGAGTAAAGTATAAACTTCAAATCGATTAAAAAAAAATCGATTTTTTTTGCTCAGTACAATATACATAACCCCTTTAGAAAAATCAGTTTTCCCACCACAATGCATTGATTGAGGAATTTAGATATTTTATTAACAGAGCATTAGCAATAATTCGTTGGAATGTCTATTTTATGGGCCATTTTTTCGCCTTCCCATTGATTTGGTTTGAGATTTCTAGCACTGATGTTGTCCTATGCTGATTTGAGTGATTCTCTGAGTCCTGCCACTATCCCATGTAGTATGTGTTATCAAAAACATCGCGAAGCATCAAGTTCTAAATGTTCTCGAACGATATAATATCCGAAGAGAGTGATAAGAGTTATAAGAAATTTCTCATCACACTGTTAGGTGGATTAAAAGTGTTTTTAAGTCTACATAGCTAAGTTTGCTTTATATATCTTCCTTGACCACATTGAAAGTAATTCGAAATATGTATCAATCACAATTCGTACAAAGCGTAAGGAAATTGTACAGTTGCGCAATGAACAAAAAAATCATTGTTTCAGCTACCCATGATTAGTGCGGTCGTTTTTGCTATGCTATCATAATTCGTACAGAAGGATACAGTACAACAAAGAATCATTATTTGTATCCTGCACAAGAAATGCGAGGATTGGAAACAATCGCTTAACCCTCCGGAAGTCGCGCTTATGGCTCACTGAACGAGCAGCCGCTGGTGTCCTAAGACGATTTCGCTAGATTTTCAGAGCAGTGTGCACTCAATGCACTAGCGCGACTTCCGGAAGGTTAAAAAAATAAAGGCGAATTATATTACGCGGATGCAGCTAAGAGAAATTCGCTCCGATATTTATAATCTTCAAATGTTTTGTTACCATCTCAATTGCCATTAAAATAAGTTTCATTTTAGAAACATTCGGTTATCCCTCAAAAAGGCAAGCGGTCTCAGAGGCCCGGCTAGTTACAGTTCTCTTCTTTCAATGAACTTGTAATTTGAAGTACAAATGATCGAGCGTTTTTGGGCTTTCGATTCTCTCACTGATAACGCGACAAAAAAGAAGCTTTAGATTTCATTGGGTCTTAGGAGCGATGCTTCTTGAAGTCACAATTTTAGCTTGCCTTTTTGAGGGTTAAAAATGGTTTGCTGAAATTAATCGTTTCCGCGAAATGATACGTAATTTCATTTTCATTGAATGTATTGAGCAGTTTCACAGCTGTTCAGTTATGGGGGCCCCTCAGTTTAATAGTGCCCAGAGGCGATGAGTAGTTTTAACGCGGCTCTGGCCGATGTATATTCTTAACCCTCTAGTTCCCAACACCGCCTCTAGGCGGTCTATATACAAATCTAAATAAAACTACTAAAACATGATTGTATGTTGTCATCCGCACTAGCATTTCTTCCCAACGCTCACACCCTTCAAACACACACATTATTTGAATATTCGTAGCTTTCTGTCAAAGGCATTTGAAGCTCAAAGTTGAAAATTCGAGGAAAACGTGGAAAAAAACTATTTTGTGTTTAGTGGTAATCTTCATTAAACAAATTTTAACTGTTTTTGGAAATTTACTAGCATTTCACTGTAGATGTGAATTGGTTTAGTGGAATAATTTGGAAGTTCCTTTTTTATTTCGACTATGTTAGTCACATTTTCTTTTTTACGTTTTAACGACATTCAATTAGCTAGAGATTACTGGGTAGGGAAAGTTATGAAACTTAGAGCCATAGTACTCAAGTGAGAGCAAGGATGTGAAGTAAACAGATCGGAAAACTAGAAGTGGCAGGGTCATTAGAACAGGCTTAATATCGTGCGGGCTTAATTTTTGCCTTCTGATAATGAGGGTCGAGCTTAGGCAGAATAACTACGAATCACCCGAGTTCACTATCATGTGTCCTTGATAAAGGTAGACGTATCTATCTTTACCGTGACAACCGGCCGGTTGTCACGGTAAAGATAGATACGTCTACCTTTATCAAGGACACATGATAGTGAACTCGGGTGATTCGTAGTTATTCTGCCTAAGCTCGACCCTCATTATCAGAAGGCAAAAATTAAGCCCGCACGATATTAAGCCTGTTCTAATGACCCTGCCACTTCTAGTTTTCCGATCTGTTTACTTCACATCCTTGCTCTCACTTGAGTACTATGGCTCTAAGTTTCATAACTTTCCCTACCCAGTAATCTCTAGCTAATTGAATGTCGTTAAAACGTAAAAAATAATTTGGAAGTTTAGGTTTTTTGGTAAAATACTTTGCCCGCCTAGAGGCGGTGTTGGGCACCTGAGCGAAAAAAAATCAATCTTTAGTGATTACTTATCGTACCGAAACTAGCATTTTGTGCAATTTTAGCTGAAAAGAAGTATGTTTTAAAAACTTTGGGTGAATGCTGCTGTTAGAATATGGATGACCTTATCATTTAATAATATTTAGGGGAGTCTGGGGCTAGTTGGTGGAATCTTTTTTTCTCCTTTTGTATTAGACAGATGTCGTTGTCTCTAGTTCTGCACTTCAAGTACTGTGTCATACATTCTCCAATGTCTTTATGTTGCATTACATTTTGTTTCGTACACATTCTAAGCGATAGCTATTAGAGCTAAGATCCTATTTTAGTCGTATTAGGGAGGGTGCCTCACCATTTCATTAATTACTCGGAATACCATTGATGCAATGCGTATGAATTGGCACCAATATGTTTGCTTTGAACAAGGCTAACGCCGTGCTAACCATCGGCTTCACATGGTTAGGGCGAAAATAGGCTCTTTACCCTAGGTGAAGTTTTTGAATTTCAGCATTTTTGTTATTTAGGGCGAGTTCAAAGCTTTTCCACAAATGACTAGATTTTTCGATAGCGCGCGAAAAGAACTTTCCTTGGCCGTATATGTAGTATACGTAAATACAAGTTAATTTTTTTTTGTTTGTTTACTTCGGAATTTCACCTGAAAAATTTCGAAAATTTGAACACAACGTGTGCACCGAAATTAAAATGCAGGAGCATTGAGGCTGAAAAATAAAAACAAGTATCATTGATTTGCAGTTTTATTCAAAAAACGTGTTTAATCCACCTAACAGTGTGATGAGACATTTCTTATAACTCTTATCACTCTCTTCGGATATTATATCGTTTGAGAACATTTAGAACTTGATGCTTCGCGATGTTTTGATAACACATACTACATGGGATAGTGACAGAGAATCGCTCAAATCAGCATAGGACAACATCAGTGCTAGAAATCTCAAACCAAATCAATGGGAAAGCGAAAAAATGGCCCATAAAATAGACATACCAACGAATTATTGTTAATGCTCTGTTAATAAAATATTTAAATTGTGGTGGGAAAACTGAATTTTCCTAAAGGGGTTATATATTGTACTGAGCCAAAAAAATCGAAATTTTTTTGAATCGATTTGAAGTTTATACTTTACTCAAATTTCCAACGCGACTGAGAACTAAGAAATCAACATTTTTTCTTGAAAAGGGCGACACCATTCAAAGAAAATCAACAGTGAATATTTCCAGAACTATTGTGTTTTTTTACATCCTAGATTGCATAATTTATTGATCGAAACCCAAAACTTCATAAAGTATTTGAAATTATTAAATTAAAATTTGTTTTTGCTATTGAAATTGACAAAATGATAGTATCGCCCTCTTGGCGATTGTTTACTTTTTCGGTCCCACCTATCAGCATTGAAGTATCGCCCTTACGTTTTTTACAATAACTACCGTTTTACACCACCGATTTCGTCCGGGTTTTTTCAATAGCGATCATTGTTACTATTTATAGCTGGTATCAGCTTGATAATCCTAAAAAAATACGAAAAACAGTTTCGCCTCTAAACTGCTAGCAAAAAAAGTATCGCTCTGTTTGTTTGCATTGAACGTGGAGGGAGAAACTTTAAGTAAACAAACAAAAATTCAGTTTCGCCCGTTGTATTTTTTGCTGTAGTTTAAGAAAGCAATATCGTAGAATCCAAATTTTTAGGTTAATTTGTTGCGTTTCAAAGCCCTCATTCGCATGTATGAAAAAAGCCTTATGTTTACATTTGTAAGTATCGCCCTTTTCACAAAAAAGCGTTGAAATGAAATCGCACTT
>NW_026683440.1:0-50000 GCF_030247195.1 Topomyia yanbarensis | reverse complement strand
TGCCTTCACTTGGTTTTCTTTCAGATTAAACCGTGATAACCCAGCCAACATACTGATTTTTTCAATCTGTTTTATTCTAAAATTTCTACATAATTGTAATAATATAATAGCAATAATAATAATAATAATAATAATAGTATATAATATTGTATATATAACTATGTACAAATTGTTCTGTTTCTTTTCCTTCAGCTCAAATTGCCTTTTATCGCATAGTTTATTAGTCATTCTCTGACGCTTGTTTTGTTTTTTAGTATCATGTTCAGCAACAGCGCCAAAACTTTTCCTGTGCTCTCTCTCCTACCACCTTCACTGCGAGCACTGGTTAGTAGAATCAATTCAATACATTACTTCGCAGTTGCATTCACATTATTACCGCACCCACCGCAATTCAATATTTTCTTGTTGGTTCGTTTTTTTGTTGTTGCAATCAATCAATCCTATTAGTAACCCAGTAATTGTCAATTTCGACGAGCGAACACGCCATTGCTGTATAGTGCAGCGCAATTTGATTCGTTTTTTTTTGCATAACACAGTTTTGCATGCATCGGTTTTTCAAAACCGTTTCCGGTTCGCTACTACTACACTGTGTTTATTATCAAGAAAGTACCCTATTGTCACTAAAACCTACGGTGTATATATATAGTTAATATTATATAGTATTCATTCTGTTTACAGTTTCCTGCTCTGCACTCTACTCTGTCGTTAGGATTATAAGTTGCTTTGTTTTGCTATATAGGTTTTTTTTGGAACTGTATCAATTATTACTGTTTAAGTTCCTCTTTCTCGTGCAACGACCATTTTTAGTTCCTCTTGATTTAGACTTCGTGTTCCGATTCGATGCGATGAAAAAATCACATACGATAGGTATATATTTATATTGACTTGTCTTAACTGCTCTAGTATATCTAAAATAGTACATTGGTTGCATGTTTGTTTAGCTCTTTCATTTGTTTTCCCTTTTTTTCTTTTGTTATTCCAGTTACTTGGTATTGTGTTGTTGTTGTTGTTGTTGTTGCAATTATTTTAGAGTTTAAGTCCCGCCGTTCCGATTGGATGAACTTTGATTGTTTAGAGACTTATTAGTCACGCGCTGGTTATATAGCGTACGCAAATTTGCACTACATATAATTTGCTTTTGACAAAATGTGACTTTCTTTAATTCTTTTGAAGAAGGCAACGAACTAAGGCCGAAACGTGGGATATTACCGAAATATGAATTGTAATATGTAAGACGACTGAATTGACCCTTCAAAAGAAGCTGATGTCAGAAAGGATGGTTTTAAACATTTCGTGAGTGATTTAGTCCCCGGATTTCTCTTTCAAAGTAGGTTATGCATAGTCTACTTGCAATCAACAGCGTTGTAAATAAAGAGTACATGTGGTCTGGCAAAAAAGATTGGTCTTTCCCAGAACCCAGATTTTTTGTTTGTATATTGCGAAGTTATGAGCCACATTGCGCAGGGACCAAATATGTATGTCAAGCAAAATCTATGTTGGAAGCGAATTCGAACCCACATCAAAGCGGTACATTTAATTTAGCTGTCTTTTTCAGGGCCATAGAAAACAAATTTAATAAAAAGCTCTGAAGTATTCTGGTTGCAGTTGAAAATCGAATTAGTGAACTTGCGCCTTTCGATTTTTCTCCTATTTTCAGCGTGCGGAACTAAAGCCCAACTGGTGTAGATGATGCGCAAGTTGATTCTCTAACATGTACACAAGATGCGCTTTAGTTGCCCACTCTGCAAATAGGGAAAAACGAAAGGCACAAGTCAATTCTTCGATTTTCAACCGCAACCAGAATATATTAAAATGAACAGCGCCAAATGTATTAGGTAAGATTTAAATAAAAACAAACAAGTGACATATTGAGTTAACAGTCTTCACCAGAATTAATCAGGGCCTAAACATAATCTTCCGTCACTGGCCAGTTTGGAAAATATCTAACCATGGATTGCTTTTTGTAACGATCTGTAGGCATGAACACAAAACTCCAATTTCCGTACACATCAAAGGTGTCGCAAACCGGCATACATTCGTAGCGTAGCGTTGCAGTGCGATTTCATCAATGTCATGTTGCACCGAACGCATTTCCATGTCGCATCGCACGATTTTGTGTTGTATCGTTTGTGATTGAGAGTGAAACTTCATTATGTCTCTTGAGTACATTGGAAAACGCTAATCGTTTCAAATAAACGTTTTTCATGAAACAAATTCCAGTTCTCGCAAGATAGTGGTGATGTGGATGAACCCTTTAAATTTTTCGTGACGTGAGTCTAGCTAGACTGTCCAGATCTCAAATAGGCAAATGTGACAAATTTTGATCTTTGAGTAAAAGAGCTATTGTTAGAAATGCCTAACGAAAGGTACGTATGAAAGCCACTTTATTGATCAATTGAAACGACGATTGAAAAATTTTCTTCTTTTAGAGTAAACTTTCTTGACAGATTTCAAATATAACAAGGACACTACACGACTTTTCTCACCCAATACAGAAAAGTCACTTCAGATTATGAAAATTTCCTCTTAGTCACTAGGTGACGTGACTGTGAAAATAGAGTCCCAGTTGGGAATGGGAACCCGCGTTACTTCGAAATTGTTTCTGGCGACAACGCTGTCACACTACCAACAAGGGGTGGGAGACAGTGAAGAAATAGATGACGTGCCGTTTATTGGTGTTCTCCCATCACTCTTTGACATGAACCCGTTTTACATTTAAACAGCGAAACACCACATAGAGGAAACTTAAAACAGAACTTTTCAACTAAACTAAAATAATAAAAAGCAACTGTGTTTCGATTAGACGAACGTAAATAAAATGAATATCAAACAAAATCTACACCAAAATAACAATTAAATCTATACTGCTAGCAAAAAGCGCAAATGGATTGCGCTTGTGTTCTTTTATTTTTTTTTTTTCTATTTTCTCTAAAAAGCGAATTTCGCTACACATTTTCTAATAATTGTTGGGAGTGATAAGCGTGAAGCAAGCGACAACAGCTCAGCGATCTGCACTAGTATTGTTTCGTTAATCCTTATTCCTTATAAATATTGGGGGAAATATAAGTCAGAGTGCCGTTTTTTTCTGTTCTGATCGATTGTCTTCTAACTAGCACACCTTTTAGTTCATTTTTTGTTAAATAAAATAAAATATTTAAATTAACTACGCCTAGAAAGCAAACAGAAGCATTTAAATAGAGGAATTTTATAACGAATAGACTGTCGCAGTTGGCCGCTCACAACTACTGCCGGCGCGTGCGCGCCCGCTTGTTGAGTAACTAAGATTTAACTAATCTTTGATGTGAGTTTCAAGTTAGATTTTCAAATAATTTAATTTAAGCTTAACTAATAAATTAAATTAAATTATACTATGCTTTAGATTTAAGAAAAAAAAAAGTATACCTACAGACTTTGACGTAGTGAGGTATGCCTAGCACTCCTATAATAGGGCAAATGCGGTGCTTCTTTTGAGGGCTGTTTTAGGTTTCATCATTTTTTGTTGGGTTGAAGATGGTTATTTTTTCGTTACATCAGAACGTTAGTTTTTGAAACTGTGCATCAGAAAACGACTGATTAGCTTGTTGGTAGTTGTGGTTTGAGCACCAGTGTCTCAGTCAGAACTGGTTATAAACCACGCGTATTAATAGTAGATACAGAAAGCTAGATTCAGAATGTTGAAAGGGAATTTATAGAAATTATTCGAACATTGAAAAAAAAATTCCATAACTTGACCCGAGAAGATTTATTACGCAATTCCACACAACCGAATAGGATGATGCATCACTTCACTAGATTACATCCACCCGGAAGTTGTACTTCCATGTTCAGACGAAATACAGAGGATGCCATCTCATGGCCAACTAAACTTATGTCAGGCACATTCTTGAAATAAAGTTGTATCTGGTCACAGCACAGGATGCTGTACCCAACAAATACAAAGCTGTTTTCGCCGCAAAATATTAACGCCAGTAAACTGATGATTTGACAAGCAATTTGACTCAAAAACGAATTTTTCCTCGCCAACAAAACGATGCATTCGGCTGTATAAGCAAGAGTGCCTGGGGAAATACCTACTACTACCTATCATTAAGGTGAAGACATGTGGAAGCCAGGAACGCACGCTTGTTGCTAGGCACCGACGCACTTGTTTACATTGAGAAAAAATGGAATTCGAAGTGAAAATTCAAACGAACCAATGGGAGTTTTGGGACATTTTCCCTCGGTCATCTGTACCTTGGCAGAAAATTTGAAGTTGTATTAATAAACGATTAAAGTTTCGCGAATGTTTTTGCAGTGGTGTGTGATTAAAGTGCATTTGAAAAAGTGCACTGAAAATGAGAAGAAGAAAAATAAGTGTTTCGAAAAGAAACCCCAAGTGAAGAGCGGTGATATTTTCGCACAAAATAAGAGCTACAGATGGAATTCCGTCAAAAACTCGGGTTGGTTGTATAGGAAAATGTTCTAGCTTCCTCAAGTAGCAGTTTCGTAGTACACCGGCAAGGTTAGTGTATTGAGAAGCGTATTTTTTATTTGCTCATGTCAGATACATGGTTAGGCAGGGGAGAGGGGTGTGTGCGGCGTAGGAGCTACGTTATGGCTCGCTTGTATAATGTCCTTAAGGACAATGAAGCTCTGAGCCGCTTTGACAAATTGCTTCTACAGCCGTGCCATAGGTGCCATAATTCTACCGCGACAATAAGCTGGGTATCACCAACAATTGCACAAAATTTCGCTTAATTGAAAAGTAATAACAATACAATAATCTTTCCAGAGTTAATTCTCCGGATGTCGCACAAATGGTTCGTTGCACGAGCAGCCGCTGATGTCCTTAGACGATTTGGCTAGATTTTCAGACCGACGTGCACTCAATGCACTAGCGCGAGTGACAGAAGGTTAAAACACTGGAAAGACACACCTCTCAGGGGACGCTTCACCGATGACTCAATGAGCTAATCTATTTTATTCTAACCCTTACACAGCCAGTATTGAAAAGCATCCTGGAAAACACTGCAGTTATTCTTTTGTGTTTTTCTTGCCAACATTCGAAGCATATTATAATTAGGTTTTACACCAACCGACATAACCCCACAAAATGAACCGGATGAACTTCGTTTGACAATTCTCGGTGGTTTACGAAGAAGTTACGAGAGTTCGAATGTAACAGATGAGCACCCATTGCACTCGCACTCACGCAACTGACAAAGTAAACAAACCTCCAAGAATTGTCAAACAAGAGCTTCATTCATCATGAGTTCAGCTTGTAAAACTCAATTGAATATTTTACGGTGACGTCACAAATGAACTAAGTGTTTATTTTTGACAGTTCGCTTGTACTGTTTACATGGACTTAGAAAATTTGTTTACGATTTGCTTCGAGTGGAATCTAGTCATCCACAAATGTTTCTAAGTCCATGTAAACAGCACAATCGAACTGTCAAGAAAAGTGAGGTTAACTGTTTCAGTAAAGAACCTAATATATCGCAAATATTGAAACGACCAGGTCTACTGTGCAGAGTTGGGTTTGACGATGATTCAAAATTATACAACAATTAATTTTTTCATTTAATGAATAATTTAACTAACGAATCGTTTTGAATCTTGAATGAGGAAGAAACGAGGACAACCGTACCGATCGTTTCAGTTTATAGAGTGGTTAGGATATAGCGTTGAGAGTGAATTGGCTAAGAAGGTTAATGTCACGCCTTTGGTCCTTGGGTATGGGACAGAGGTATTTACGCGTCAACGATAGCCCAATGTCGGGTAAAATGACCGCTTGATTGCCGAGGTCGACCAGTCCAGTGGGCAGCAGATGATGGTTGGAATTCCAAAAAAAAGTCGCAAATTTATTCGAACGCCGACAGAGAAGTTTTGATTTTTTTCCACGATAATTCAAGAAGACTTTCATTTTGAAATAATTCCATTTGTCTTACGTCAATGAATCTGTGATTGGTTTACTTTTTATTTTAGCTAAAATCAGTCTAGGAAAATTATCACTAAGCCGAATGTTCCGACCGGGGGTAGGTTAGTGGAACGTGGAGGGCTAAGTCACGAAAGAAAATTCTGCATTTCTTCGCGAACCTCAACGGGGTTGCTTCTACTTATTTACTTGTGGGTGAAGTGTATATGAGAGCAACCGCAATGGCCACTAAAGGATCGTTCCGGTAAGGCTCAACCGGATTACGATGGCTGGTGGCGCATAAATTGAAACCGCTTTGCTACGATGAAACTATGACTTCCAACTAATATAATATGCAATGTTAGCGCTCATTCGTCGTAGCGCAAAACGGGGCGCAAAGTGGTGAGCAAACCAACGAACATTACAACGCCTTCATACAAAGCGGATCCTTGAAATCACGGTGATTTTAGAAATTAAGCCAAGTTGACGGGTTTCTTTCGAAATCAAAGCTGAACGATGCTGATTGAATGCTAGCTTCGTCGTATCTAACAAAACGCCGGGATCGCTGACGCTATCCACTGTTATGGGCCTTTGTGCATCGATTTGGTTAGTCGTAATGTAGCGGACTGAACATGCGGTGGAAAATTATAATATGGCATTTTGCAATGCTAATAATTAGCCAGTTTCTACGACACCAGCTAACTAATGTATCCAGAGGCCCTGGAAAGCGGATGCAGTCGTTGATATATCGGACTATGAGGCATAAAATCAAATCATCGGCGTAAACCAGTTTGCACCCCACGCCAAACAGCAAAGCAGCATCGTTGAAGAATAATACAAACTGTAGGGATCCCATGTTACTGCCTTGAGGGACTCCAGATTTGTTCGTAAACTGAGAGGACACACAAGAGTAATGCTGCACACGGTGTACTCTGTCACTCAAGTAAAAACCCAGCCATTTAACGAAATTCTGTGATACGCCGAGCCGTGGCATTTTTGTTCATAATATTCAGCGGTCAATTAGGTCGAATGCAGCTTTCAAGTCCGTGTACACTGCATCAATTTGTGGCTTTTCTTCCATCTGCGCGGTGCAAGTTGATGTGAAATCTAGAAAATTTGTACTTACGGATCGTCCGTGCATAAACCCATGTTGATCGGTGGAAATGTATCTTTTCGAGTGCGAGATTACGAATGTGCTTACCACAATTTCGAATATCTTGGATGCTGAAGATAGGCTGGTTATGCTCCGGTAATTTCTAATATTGCGACGCTCTTATAACTTATTGAACGACTGCCACCGACAAATCACCGGAAATTTGTCTCGTTCAAACGATTTGTTAAAAAAGTTGCACAAAGGTTCCGCAAAAGAAGCAATACAGCGACGAGCTGGAATCCCATCCGGTCCCGCTAAGTACGATTTTGTCAACCTATTTACAACGGTAACAATCATATCGGGAGTGATTAGCCCTTAAATGCATAAATATCATTTTTCTTTGTTACTCATTTTTCTGAATGGATACGATCTTGTTGTTGAGCATTTATATCATAAAATTCGGTGTGTTTCCAAATGGCAACAGCATGCATTTAAGGGTTAAAATGTACTCGTGTCCACAGAATTTACAGGGGCATCGATCGAAGCAGCTTCAGTTACCATTCTGGAAGCAGTATTCTCCGCAAAAACTGAAGCGAAACACTTTACAAATAGCTCACAAGTATCCAAGGCAGACGTTGATTCAATATCGTCGAGACACACGTTCGGACACTCGTTTAAAGTTAGCAAAGTTCCAGAAGTTTTTAGGATTCCGGTGAAGAGAGGGCGAGAATTCAACATTCTTCTATTTCGGTGAGGATTGTTGTCAGTTCTTTAAACGTTAGCCGCGCATTGCCGACGACTCGCTTCAGATGAGTTTTTGCCGATTTCAGTAATGCCAGAAACGCATCTGTCGTCAAATAAGAAACAGTTTCGAGGTGACATACACTGCTACATATGCCTTGACAAGCTTGGTTCCTTGTTTTACCAACAAAGGACAGTCACTGCGAATAGTGGAGATGGTACGATTCGTGATTGTGGAAGATTTCCCATTATTTGCGAGTGATCTGTCGCACGGTACAGCGAGCCTTGACGGGCCAGTACCACTGTCGAATGACGTTGATGAGTGGCGATTAGACAGAATGAAGTAGCTTGATGTGCATCGCCCTGATTAGCATCGTCGTGATGGGGTCCTTGTCGGACAATATGATGAGATGCTTTGAGGCATATGACAACTTGGAGTTAACGAGTCGGCCTCCGACTCGGAGCATGCCACCTTTGATTAATGGATGAAGATTCCCGTTTCTTGTTGGGCTGTTGGTTGTTGTTGGATTGAAGGCATTCAATTTGGTCCGTCAATTGAACGTGCTGGAAAATCTTGAAGAGCACTTCCGTCGACCGCTGCAATTCTCGAATGATCAATTGAAGAGTGAGTTAGCTGACCCTGCGATACCACGTCAGCTGGATTGCTTCCCGAACAAACGTAGTACCACTTGTAGTTGCCAATGGTTCTCTGGATCTCTGCTATGCGATTTCGCATCCTTTCCAATAGACAAATTATCAGTAGAGCGGCAGACAATTTCTTCTTCGGGATGGTTAACTCGTGCAATGATGCAACCTTTAATTTACTTTTGAGAAGTTTTAATTGTACCAAACCTTCAGAATCAATCACTTTATTGCTTCTTTGGTATCAGTTTCCTGCAAGGTTAGCTGGCTTTCACACTTCCCAACTGGAATGCACTGCATGAACTCAACAGAGTTGGAGCCCCATCATTTCTGCAAGAGTAAACAACCTCGGACGAGCATCTCTTTCAATTTCCATTCAATTCGATAGCATTCGATGGCATCCGCACCAGATAACACGTCGTCGATGTAACAACCTCATTTACGCTACGAACAGCGAAGAGAAAGTCTGCCGACTCTGCTACGGCGGCCTGGGTCAAACATGGGGTGACTTGATATGGAGCGAATAGTATTCCGTACGTAACGGTAAGTTCAAGCACACGTAGCATTTATGTTGGCTGCTCTCCCCAAAGTATTAGCTGGTAGAATGTGTCTTCTGGATCCACAATAATTTGACGATATATTTTGGTTATGTCCGCCGAAACAACGACAGCATGCTTCCGGAAACTCGAGCAGGATGGAAAACAGATCCCGCAGAACGGGGACAACCTTGAGTATATCATTGAGCGATGGGTTTGGTGACGATGGCTTGACACTTCCATGGAACTCAGCATGACACTTAGTGCTGGAGCTGTGTGGTCGAAGAACGGCGTGATGTAGCATATAGTGTATTGTCCTATCGGGTTGATTGGACTCTTCCACTTCGTGACAATGTCCAAAAACCCGTACTCTCGAACAAAGTCAACGTACTGCGATATCGAGCAAGCGTTTATGCCGGTGACATTGGTTCGTTGCACTCAAGGACGCCTGCATTTTCTCAGATATGATATTAATATGAGAACCGCTGTCGAGCAACACACGGCACTCATGTGGCTGATTATGTCCATCAATGGCGTGAACTACTGCAGATAGTAACGTCACTATCTTTGATGACTGCCCGTAGTTACATGGACAGAAGGTGAAAACTACTGGATCTTCTCTAAGAGCTGTACTCGAATTCGAAACAGGGACTAAAGTTACAACTTTAACCGATATCGTATCTGTTACCTTTGTACATGCATCCTGGCTGCACCCTTCGGCTCTAGGCATCATCCTCGAGTATGGTACGGAAACGCTTCTGATACTTCCTTCAGATGTTATTGGATGGACATCTGTTTGATAGATGGACTTTGTGCAGGCATTTGAAACAAACGTCCGTTGCTCAGATATTGTCGAACTTCTGGGACGCATTCACTTTTTTTAAAGTAGCACACTGATCATTGAAACCACAAAACTCACACATTTTTGCCTGACTGGCAGTACCCGTTGTGGTGGTGTAACTCTTCTACATTAGTACTTTTGGTGCTATTGTGACGAACTTCGATTTGGTGGCTGGCGTCAACAGAACCGGTGTAGAAGCCAACTTTCCAAAATTTGGCATCTGGTCGTCAGGAGGGTGATGATCGAGTCATACTTAGGCAATTCACTTCGTTTTAGAGTGGATTCCCAATCCTTGTGCGTCCCTTTGGCCAATGCATTTGTGGTGGGTGTAGACAATTATGTGCTGCGAAATCCCGACGAGCTGCTGGTGCAAATATCGGAGGCATGCTACATGGCTCGTAGATTCATCTAGAAGGACTCGCAAATCTATATATATATGACTCACCTGTTAGCCTTTTCAGTTAGATCAATCCTCTTATGTGTGATGTGACCATAACACGTTGATTTTCATACCGCTCCGTCAGCACAGTCCAGTCACCGCACCTTACAGAGCCTTGTCCAGATGGTACAATTTTTGGCACCGGAGTCTGCTGAATTGGGCATTAGGCCCTGGTAAACCACTTCGAATTTTGGCCAATTTGCGTAATTCTTATCGAAGGTAGAAATCTATGCCTTCAATGGCTGCTGTTGAATTAAAACGTCCGGTGTGGTGATTGGCAGAAAAGCATTTTTTGTCTGCATTATTATCTTTTCGATTGCCATGGAGAGGTAATCATGTAGATCTTCAAAAGCTTCACAGACTCATTCCTATTCTGCTACCTTTTGTCGGGAACAAGAGCCATTATGCAGTCTTGGACGCTATAAAATTCGGCATTAACAGTGGCAAGTTTGCTGCTCATAACGTTGGACCAATTCGAAAAGCCGTAGACATCTGGCACTGGTCGACGATCGAGCAAGATCTAACACGCACACGCGTTTGTTGCCTTTTCTTCTTGCGCGAGGGCTACTGATGCACAACAAATAAATGGAATATAGCAACAGAAGTGAAAACAATTCTAATTTAAAAGCGGGTCCTGGACGGTTTGATCCGGCGGCTTCATCCTAATCCGGCTCGAAGGACTGTAGATGTTCCGACTGGAGGAACGTCAGTGGAACGTGGAGGGCACAGTCACAACAGAAAATTCTGGATTTCTTCGAGAACCTCAACTGGATTGCTTCTTCCTTACTTGTGGTTAAACTGCAATCAGAATGGCCAACTGGCAAGCTACGAGAAACGTTATCAGTTAGTGCAACTTGATACTCTCTGCATCCAGAGAGACTGCTCTGCAAGAGTGGAATAAGCAACATTTGATTCCTTGCCTTACGGCCTCATGAATGTTAAACATAAAAGAGAGTTAACAAAGAGAATCTCCAAGACAATCTCTCATTGCTATTTATGGTCTCTTTTTGCGAAAATACTAATTATATCACGTTTTTATTTTAGCTACAAAAATATCATCTCATATTGCAAAACGAAAGTATGAGATCGGTAGCATTGTCACGAAAGATTGGACAGTAAATAACGTTATGTGTATTAGGTGCATGCTTGTTTTTCTTTTGCCATTTCAAACTCTGGTGACGACATACATATTGGTGTTGACCGAGTGCGGAAATAATATTGTTTTTTTTTCTTGAAAGAACGAACGCGCCGAGGAGGACCAATGTTGTGACGTTGTGAGATTGTCGTCGGTGGTCGCAAAAATTTATGTCTATGAGACAATTGATTAAGATTAACAGGCACTATAATAGCTCTACATAATTGTGCAATTTTTCGGCTTTGTTTCGTAAAGAAGTAAAACAGAAGAGGGAAGGAAGAATTTAGAATATAAATAAACTACACAATCCACAAAAAAGTGTTAGGACGAACTAATGTGATGCCTCCGTATGATCGTGAATTTGTTTGTTTTGTTCGTGACGTGACATTCTATGAAATTAATGGATGGAAAAAGGATTTTAAAGTACGAAATACAAAATGTTTAGGTTCCTACTAGATCAGTCCATTCAAAAACATCGACTCCAACAAAGAAAGTTGCAATACATTTCATAAAGGTACTGAATAAGTGATTAATCATTTGAAATTGTAAAACAGTTTAGTATGAGTATAATAACACTTATAAGTTATTGAAAAAGTACCAAGAATGCCCGTTTCTAGCAAATTTTCTTCTTTCATCTTGAAATCTTAAAGAAGCATAGATTCATTTTTTGATTAAACCAGCCTTCAAATGCACCAACGCACAACCCAGAAGCACCGAAAACAGAAGCACAAAAATAGTTTTACACGCTTACAATTAAATTAACTCAATAATCCAACTGAAAGAAAACCATAGCGCTTTCAATTTCCGTCGATTGGTGGCCGTCGCTGTCTGCCTCCAATAATCAACACTATCGTCGTTCGAACCTACCCACTCACTATGCACTTATAAAATCACAGCTTTTCTCTTTCGTACCGCCCTGAAACCCGCTAGCTAGCTAGTGCATTCTCCTCCCCGGCCATCTAGGTTCCATTATCTACCACTGGTCCCTGCCAGCTACAAATCGTCGCATCCAGTTTGATAGATTATTGTCAGTCACGGACGGTGCGCGGGAACTTGGTTTCCGTCGCCGAGCTTTCACACCTGCTGGCTGGCACCAACCGCCAGGCGGCATCGTCGATATCAGTCTCCTGCTGGTTGTTGTTAGGGGGTACGGGGTTATGACCGATTGGCTTGTGATGCTAGTTCTATTCAGACTGTCTTTAAATGTGTTTGCTATAGGTGTGTGTGTACACCCCTTCAACTTCCTTCTAGGATTGGACCCGCATGGTTTTCTGATTATTCGCTTCGTTCTACATCCTCCGTAGCTTTTGGATGCCAGCCTGAACGTACTTGACCACATTGTACAGCGAGCTATGTAGCGTCATTGGTCCGTTCTCGTGGTCCAGTTCGATGAAAAAATCTAAATAACCAATGTTGATGGTAATCAGTTATATGGTGGAACCTTTATTTATGTTTTCGCTATTTTACCTGTATGATTCCCCCGTATCACCAGATTGTCCGCTTGCTCCCACAAATCCTGACAGTTGAGCAGGTGGTTGAAAAGCGTGGCTTGCTTTTGGAATGCCATGTGCACCTGTGGGCGAATAGATGGACACGGATTACGAACCATTCTGATTGTGTTGATAAAAATTATACAAAGCATAACTTACGTGAACAGGCATCAGCAAGCATGGCGACGGGGATGAACTGATCGACGAGCACTGGATTGGGTTTGTTTGACCTGTCTGTCCAGAGCAGTAGCCGGAGCTCTGGAAAAGGAAAGATATTGTTTAGTTGTTACTGAAACTGCATTGGGCAGATACATTAGTATGGTCTGATAATAGTCTGAAATTGGTAGCTGCATGAAATCTATGATCTATCACCAAACACGCCAAGCTAAAGAAACATTTCTTCGTAAATCTCGGAATACGTTAGGAATTCATTTCACGGACAAGCACGCATCAAGGTGGTATATATATGAAGCGGCAGTTAAATGCGCCAAGACGTTGCTTCGACCAATCGTAGGTAATGAGAAACTCATATATGAGGAATTGACGACGGTTTTGTGTCAAGTGGTGACTTGTCTCAACGCGCGTCCCCTCTGTCCTATGTATTCACGCCTCGACAGCGTGGAAGCGCTTACAAAGGAACATTTGTTGGTTTGACAGCCTTTGCTGTTTGGACCACACACAACTCGTCTCAAGTTGAATCAGCTCGATCGATGAGCAAAGGTACAACCACAGATAACAGACGTTTAGGCTCGATTTGAATCGTGTGTAAATACCCGCTGCTGAAATTCCGAATAAATCAGACATCTGAAACATGTTTGGCAAACGTTTGCAGATGGCGCAGTGATCACTACAATGCAGTTAGAGTGCAGCTGTCAAACACGTGTAGCAAACAGTTGCGCAGATGGCAATAGTGAAACACGGATTTATCAATTTGAAAGTTTACACAGGTTTTTGAAGAAATTTTGTCCTAGCCTAAACGTCTGTTATCTGTGGTACAACGGTAAACTGAGCAGTTTTAGCAACGTTGGCGTGACGAACAGATTGCCACGTTGCAGCCAAAGAGAAAGTGGATGGTGAAACAGAATAACTTGAAATCTAGGCAATTGATATTCGTGAAGAACATACTCGACAAACATGTCAAATGGTCCTAAGTGCAAATGAATCTTTGTTTACTTTCTCATTCGATTATTACTGCGCCATTATAAAACTTTAATATTGCTTCAGGCTATGTCGAAAAACTGTGATTTCGACTAGCATATTATGCTAAGAGTTAAGGAACAAACGTATAAGCGGACGAATTATTAGCGAAAGAGAAAGTAAACAAAGAGGAACTGTCATTTGCACTTAGGACCATTTGATATGTTTGGCTAGAATAGTAACCCGCCATTAGTTTGGGAAGCTAAACAAAGACTAGTCCACCACCTCACTCTTCGAAGAGACAAATCGGAGTATCAGCGTTTAAAGAAGAAAGAAACTATGTCCGCTTGCTGATTCACCAACAACCTGTTTTCAATATGTTATTACTGCCACTTGCAGAAGAATGGAACTTATATGAATATTAATATTCAAACAAATGAAAAATGAAACGGAACAGTAATGTTCGGCTCGGTTGCATTTTTATAAAACTCCAAAATTAGAATTTCCGAAACGTATTCGCGATTAGTTTAAGATCGTTTGAAAATTGATTTCCAGTGCAAATTTGTTCTCCTTCGATACGAAATTCTTGTGATACGAAAACAAGGTGATTTACAACAACAAAAAACGGGTAATCGTTGAATCGCATATCCGATATCCAGCTGAAGAAGTTGACTGGAGAATCCCATAAGGTAACGTAACCTTCTCGACGATTACACACGCCATATACTGCCGTTCTACGCCCAACGTATGGAACCGCATCCGCCCCGTATCACACCACTCGATTCCTGAATCACCTTGCCGAAGAAGAATCACATGATTTTCCGATCACCGCTCGCATTCTTAAGGAGGACTGTTATATGGATGACATGTTGTCTGGTGCTGACACTGTCGAAGAAGCCATCGAATATCAACGTCAGTTAAAGGGTGGAATGGTGTTCGAATTCCGACGTGTTTTTAGAACACATACCGTCCGAGGACCGCGAAAAACACCTCAACTCTCCATCAAGGCCATCAACGTTTTGGGACTACTATGGGATCCAACCCATGATATGTTCCTAATCGTCTACCATCAGCATCGACCTGTATTGACTCAAATTGAAAGGGTAACAAAACGAACAATCTACTCTAAAATTGCATTTTTTTCGGTCCACTCTGATTGTTCGCTCAGTTCATCGTCATGGCAAAGCTTCTGGTACAGCAACTTTGAAAGACAAATACACGATAGGATGACATCGAGGAGCAATTTCAGAAAGCATTGCCACAGTTGAACCTTATCAAGGTGCCTCGGTGTATTACGTTTCCAGATGCCATTGGATACAAGATCCATGGTTTCGCGGATGCCTCAACCGTAACGTACGGTGCATGCATCTACCTGCGTAGCATGTTTATCGACGGCTCGGCAAAGACTCATCACTCAGCTATAAATCCAAGTTTGCCCCAATACACGAACTCACCATTCCAAGAAAGGAATTGTATACCGCTCTGTTTTTGACCGCTTCGCTGAGATCCAGGAAAGCACAAATGGGTATATGTATATGATGTTTTATTCGATCAGACTGTAATCGCGCCGATGTAGTATCGAGAGGACAGCTTGCCGAGGAACTAATATTCAACAAATTATGGTGGAACGGCGCAGCTTCCCTCAATGTGAATAACTGTGAAGTGGAGGATCCGGTTCCGGAACAACTGCTCTCAGAGATGAAGAAGTTAGTTGCACTCCCAGTCAGGGATGGGAATAATCATTCATTCGCATGATTCTTGGCGAATCCGTTCATTGCTTTGACAGCAGCCAGTCGTTCATTCACGATCCGACTAAAACTCTCCAAAAGAACACAACTGAACGTAGGTAGAGATGAACTTCCGAAGATGTGAGCCAGGTAAAAGAATGACACATACTATGTTGAATGAAGAAGATCGTGTTCTTCATTCGCGGATTGAATCGGAAGATTGTACTGTAAACATTGGGAGCACGTCGTTTGGCATAAGTTCGTTTGGCATAAGTTCATTTGGCATAAGTTTATTTGGCATAATGTTCATTTGGCATAACAGCAGGAGACACATGCTTTCGTTGGGCATAATGTTCATTTGGCATAATGGTCATTTGGCATAATGGTCATTTGGAATAATGGTCGTTTGGCATAATGGTCATTTGGCATAATGGTCGTTTGGCATAATTTGAAATATCCATTGAAATCTCTTATATTTAATGTTGACGCCTAATGTGGCAACGCCACATCGCTTTAAGTATGGTAGTTAAACTATATGATAGCCCCTATGTTTGAGTAACCCGAGCAAACAAGTGAGTTGCTGGTGAGAGGTAGCCACTTCTGACGGCCGGTCGATGACCACCTCGACCCCTTGGTCTCGGTTATGCGATATTTCCAAGGGCTATTTGGTATATTGATTCAAAGAACTGCTCATGTTTGAAAGAAAGAATCAACCCCTAAGTTTGAGCAAACGAGTGGATCACCAGTTTACTTCCGAGCGCTATTTGGTATACAAATTCAAAGAGCTGCTCATGTCTTAAAGAAGGAATCAATCCTTGTTTCTGGCAAATATATACGTGTATATTTGCCAGAAGGTTGATTCCTTCTTTCAGTCATGAGCTGTTCTTTAAATTTGCATACCAAATGGCCCTCGCAAGTAAACTGGTGATATACTGGTTTGCCCGTTTTACCCAAAATTAGGAGTTGACTCCTTCTTTTAAAAATGAGCAGCTCTTTTAATCTGCATGTTTAATAAGTTCGCTAGCAAAGTGTTGATTTACTCGTTTGCCCGGATTACTTAAACATAAGGGTTGATTCTTCTTTCAAATATGAGCAGTTATTTGAACCTATATACCAATTAACCCTTGGCATTGTCGCATAACTGAGACCAAGGATCCGAAGCGGGTTCCGCCGGGTTCCGATGGTGCGTCGGCGGCCCCTCGCGAGCAAACCTGTGATCCACTCGTTTGCCCGGATTACTCAAACATAGGGGCTATCAACTAGTTCAAGTCCGACGGAGCGGAGCGAAGTCGGACAGCACCGGGTTTAAAGCGATGTGGCGTAGCCACATTAGGCGTCAACGACTAGTAACAGAAAATTCAACGTATTTTTTTAAATTATGCCAAACGACCATTATGCCAAATGACCATTATGCCAAATGAACATTATGCCAAACGAACGTATGTGTCGCCTACTGTTATGCCAAATGAACATTATGCCAAAAGAACTTATGCCAAATGAACTTATGCCAAACGAACTTATGCCAAACGACGTGCTCCCGTAAACATTCACTAGTGGATCAACTTTTAGTTCACAAATGAATGTGACATTGTATTCTCTGGTTGGGTTAGGTCAACTTTATAGTGCAACTGTACACTTTAATCAATGATGAGAAGTAGATTGCACTACAATCCACTTGAAATTTATATTGTGATATGCACCGAATCGTTTTAAGAAGTTATTTTTTTCACCAGCTTATTGCAAACTACTTACTCAACAATAAGAAAAAAAATAATGCATAATAAGAGATCACCAAGTGAAAATTTCACAGGTCTATAAACAAGAACGACAAGTTTTTTTTTATTAGAACGATCCAGTGAATGTTTTGAAATAAATCTTTGTGAATGAAAGAATGCATTCATTTGCGATCCTTTCTGCTTTCATTCAAAACACTACGTATGCGATGGAGAATGAATCATAGCCGGGCGCTGTCACTTTTTTTCAGTTTTGTGTTTTGCTTCTAGCTTTCGTATGAGCGCGTAACTCTGCACAAGAAGGGTTGCCGAGATCGGGTTTCACAGTAAGAGCATGTTGGTGGATGATTTCAAATTGATCGTTTCGTGAAATGATTTTTCCCATGCCTGCTCCCAGTAATGAAAACCGAACCTTTTCCATTATGTTCTAAGTACAATAGTTTCCGCAAGATTCAGCGTATCATGGCGTACGTTTTACGACATTCTAACAACTGTCGAAACATCAACCCTCAGAACGCATATCGCCACGCCATTTGACCATCGATGAATTGCATCGGTCCACAGTAGCTATCTTCAGGGTGGTGCAACAAGTGCAGCTTACAAACGAAATTGAGCGACTTCAGGCTAACAAACACTGCAAACAGATTGGATTACGCCCGTTCTACGAGGACGGCCTGCTCCGTGTCGGGGCCGAGTGGTTCACTCAAAACTACCGTTTGCATCGAAATATCCCATTATTCTACAGGGATCCAATCACAAGGATGATCAATGCACCACGAGCTTCTCCATCCTGAACAAGCAGCACTTATTAATGCCATTCGACAACGATACTGGCCACTGGCTCGTTCCATTGTACGTCAGATAATCCGCAAATGTGTAAAGTGTTACCGTACAAGACCAAAAGCGTCATGCAACTCACGAATCGTACCGTCTCCGCCTTTCGCTGTGACTGGTGTGGATTACGCTGGTCCGCTCTGGGTAAAGCAAGGAACATACCGCCCAAAGCTAGTGAAGGCTTATGTAACTGTGTACGTGTGTATGGCCACGAAAACTGTTCACCTTGAAGCAATATCTGACCTGACCACTGATGCATTTCTGGCGTTGCAGAAGCTTAATTCAACAACTCCATTTGAATACATTAGTTAGAGCAGTGTCTGCTATCTCTATTCAACGCATTCGGTCAAATGGTAGGATGAATAAGGGTGCGTTGTACTCGATTTTATGTTTCGTTCAAACGCGAGTGTTGTACATTTTTCAAACCACATTTTTTATGTTACTGATGCTTCTTAGAAACGAAGCAAGGCTGCTGATACCAATTTTAGCGCAATCCAATCACTGGAAGTTGAGTTACAATCGAAATAGTGTGATATTCTGACTAATGAGATGAATTAGGGTACGTCTACCCTACGAAAAGCATCACTGCCGTTCTACGCCCAATTGTCCCATGTTACAAAACTGGCAACTGAGAAAAACGCGATTGAAGATGAAAATTGTATTAGCAATCTGGAGAGAAACGGTGCAACAAATAAAGCTTTATTGTCTAAAATTACGTTCATGGCAATCGTTTTCAATATAATCAGTCCAGTTTTTTATTATAGAGATTCAATTAACGTTAGTTTTTAAGAAAAAATGTTAAGTGGGACTGTTATGCCGAGAAATCGAGCGGAAACCGGAAAGTTCTGCGCATATCAGTCCCATAACGATCTATGTAAATGATGCTCATAACTCATTTTTTTACAAAAGTGTATGTCGTGAGTTTTTCTGTTACTCGGGAGATTTGTTGCTTCATCAAAATTGGAAATAGGGTAAAGTACCTATTTTTACTGTATTTAGAAGGGTACCTCACAAGATCATTAATTACTCTGCCTACACTCGATGGAGTGCATTAATTTGGCATTCACAACTTTGCTTCGTTTTTAAGAACCAATCTAATAACACAAATGGCCTGAAAACGATGAAATGCTAGTGTTTGATCGCAACTAAAGTTCCAATCGAGTGCCCCAATTGTCGCCCTACCATTGGATCCAATTTAATGAACAAAGATAGCAAACGCTGAACTAACCAACGGCTTCAAATGGGTAGCGTGATAATAAAAACATTGCGAAAATAGGCTCATTATCCTAGATGCGTTCGCCATGTTATGCAAGCGACGATAGTAATGAAGAGCTTTACAGGATTGTTCTCACTGCTGTGATTAATATTGCCACTGCCATCTCTTTTTTAATGATCCTGTATTTTTCCATCAATTTTTTCAGTGCCGGACATCTAGCGTAATGTACTTCTTAACTAAACGCTACGTAATTATTTTTTTATTGCGCACTTTTTTGGGATTTTTGTTAGTGGGACAATTATGCGTAGAATATCAACAATGGGACAAACAGACTTGGTATTTTTTCACGAAGTCTTCGAACAAACTTTATGATTTGGATGTGGTTTCTGAAAATATGCATCAAAAAGGACTGCTTGATTAAAAAAAGTGAAAATGACCAAAAAGCAACATGGGACAATGCGTAGAACGGCAGACTCTCGCCCTAGCTTCTTCCTTCTCATTCTATCGCTCTTTTTTTCTTACTCACGGTTCTTCTCTTTTGAGTGCACCCAACATCGTTGCGACCTCTTCTCCCAGTCGTGATGGGCGTTGACGCTGTACATGTTTCGGTCCTAATCCGTCCGACGAATTAGCTTAATCGTCGATCTGGGCATTAACACATCCCCGCAAACACCTGCTTGTTTATCCTCTCGCCGTCAATTTGTGCGGCTTGTGCCCCGTCCAGCTACCGACGTGCAACCGTGCGTTCTATTGACCGCGCCTTACGACCGTTGTGTTAAGGTCCGATGGTAAATGTGACCGACGATTCCTCTTGTCAGTCTGCTGCGCGGTTCACACAGTTGATGGAATTGAGCTGTGAACAAAAAAAAACCTTCCTATAGGAAGGTCATTTGTTCAGTATATCATCGCCGGATGATTAAGCTTCGATCAGTTCCGACACGAATCGATACGGACAGATGCCTCCGGATCTTGTCGTCTGGACGTTAGCTACGAATTGATATGTGATTTGTCCTATACCGCCCACAGATCTGCTTGCCGAAAGCCTTTAATTGACATCCCGGCCGCGTCCGTTCGATTACCAATCTGTCGACAATGTGGCTTGCTGATGATTCCGACACGTGGACAAATCGAATCTGCCGGTCGGTGCAATGTCGTCACCGTTTGATACTATACGTCCGGTCAATCTTCCGTTCTTTACACCCGGGGCGCTTCCTTTTGGGTGATCCTTAGGCACGTTTTGCCGCTTCGACCAGTCTTGTCGACGGCTAGCAGTTATTTGCCAGTTTGATGCTGACTGCTTGTGTGTGTTATGTGCGGTTTTCCGGAAAAGGAAACACCGAGTTTCGCTGACTTTTGGATGACAGTTGCCGTTTTGCTGAGTATGACGTTCGAACGACCCTTGCAACGTATTTCTATTTTCATACCCGTCTAATTTTTATAGTGGGTTTTAGGAATTGAGGTGCACACAAAAAATATCATGAGTAACGTAATTTAGCAAAGGACCAGTTATTTTCTAACCGCAAAACTGTGTACACCAGCAGCAGCAACAGCAAATAAACAGTATTACTAGCGTAACACTATTATTTCGCTGCCAGCCTGTAACCAGGTTCAAACATCGTCTAAAAAGTTTTTCCTGGACGAAAGAATTCAATTCCATTGCGAAGGCGATTGTTCTCCACCACCATCGATTTCTACTGCGGGCTCAACGTACCATTGTTCCTTATTCAGAACAGATGCTGTGTGATATTTGTGCTAACTGCTTCTTCTGGGTAGTCTCGATCATTCCCAAACGACATTGAAGGCGTTGTAAATGGCATTAAATGTGTCTACGAAGTATTCGGAAAGCTCGTTGGACTGCGGGTGGTGGGGTGACGCTTTTAGACGCAAAAGGCCGTTGTTATTGCATTAGTCTTCTAAGTTCTCACTTTTGAACTGCGTACTTCGTGATCAGTATCTCTGGCACACAGTGCATTGAAAAAATCAAGTGTTGCTGAGGTTGTGATCCGCTTGGTAGATGCTGAGGAATTGGCCAGCTCGTAAAGCTTGGTCTTGCAGTTGGTCTTTGCTATCCGAATGAACAAGCCGGGGGATTTGTTCATCGATACCGAGCCAACACACATAGTTACGTGCCACCAACCGCATTCGCCCCACAACTGGATGACTCTTGGGTAACTCACGAAGGATACGTTCCCGACACTTTAATTACCGTTCGTTATCCATACATGTGATAGTTTGAAAATACTGAAAGGCTGTCTCCGCGCTGATGAAACTACTGCAGCTGCGAGTCGATGATATCGTACATATTGGTAGGCAAACTGGATTGCATATACTGAACGAACGACCTGTTTGAGAACTCGACCTGTTTGTGTTCATCCCTAGCCATTTTAAACGCTATCGGTTACATTGTCAGGAAGTGCTTGATGAACTCAATGACGTCAAGGTCAATGCGCTCCGCTGCAACCTGCTCGTGGTGTACACCGGAATACCTTTTTCCCTCCCGAAAATTGACAACGGTTTATGATCTGGGGTGGTATGATTGCTACTACTGAAGCTTTTTCCGGATCAGGCTTGATCCCATTTCCATCAAGGGTCTGCCCGAGGTACTTGATTTGAGACATATGGTCGGTGTTAAGTCAGACCGGACCAAGTGACAAAATATTGATTTCGAGAAAAACGGGTTTAAAGTTTGAATTGCAGCATCCTTTACGTTATAATTGGAAATTATTTTTTAATTTATGGTTACATATTTCTTTATGGTTACATATTTCAAATCTGCCAAAAGTCGAATTTAGCTGAAGATATTCTTTACCCAGTGTTATCATTATCTCATTTTTTGATGTTTTGCGACTTGGTCCGGTCTGACTTAACACCGACCATAGATATAGGAACAATCAAGATAGAAGATCATTGTGTCTTCCAGCTGTTGAAATACCTCCGGCGCTGATTTGCTAACCGGAGTATGGTGAGTGCATCGAAACGCCCTTTGTGAGTGTTAATGGTGAGCGAATACTGATTCCGTAGATCAACTTCAACCTAAAGCTAACCGTCTTATCGGTCGATGTGATTGTAGTTTCTGATTCAATTACAAATTGTTATTCTGTTTAGTGGAAAAATCAGCACAAATACGTGTGGCTCCAATCCCACGTCACTTGTGAGGAACATCCTTTCGGTAATTTAACCTTCGATCTATCTAAATAGGCCACCGCATAAAGTTAACCATCTACATAATACTCATTCGACTGGTTGTCTCCTACTGCAACGAAACCTGGACTATGCTGACAGAGGGCTGGAGGCGCTCTTACTGTTTTCAAGCAGAAGATGCTATGAACGATCTTTGGTGGAGTGCAGGAGGAATATGGAGATAGTGTTTAAACCGCGAATTACATCAGTTACTTTGCACATCGAAAATTGGTTGGTTGCGGTGGGCTGGGCATGTTGCCAGAATGTCGAACGATAACCCGCTAAGAAAGGAGGAGACACTTGGGAGGGCCGGCCACATTCGGCGGCACGTCCTCAGCAGCTTTACACCGCATCAGTTCCTTGAATTAGGTAATGCGCACACCTTAGGCTACACTACATTTTTTTTAAACTTTAACTTTTCTGAGGAATGGGGTACCCTGGAGTATGACTTTCTGGGAAATGATGCATTCTGGATAATGGCATTCTAGAGAATGGTACATTATGGGCAATGTCTTTCGAGGGAACGGTACAGTCTTGAGGATGGAATTCAGGGGATTGGCTTTATGGAAAATGGTTTTCTGGGGAATGGTATACAACCAAGAACATTATGGTCTTAGACTAATTCATAAGTAAGCTATCAAGACTGCCTATAAGCCCGACTGTAAATAATTCTGTTGATGACGCGATAATGGGCGCCGGCGAGTTGCCGAATGATGAATTGTTGTCTCCAATGTGATAATCGTTTGTTATTGCAGGGACTTCATGTCCCAGGGATAGTCTAAAGGCGTTCAAGCCCGTTTTGAAGCATCTATAATTATGGATTGCGTTCTGAAGCGCGTGAGACTCATTATACCGACAACGTTACAAATTTTCATCTTAGCTCGGTCATCGAAAATGCTCTTCCGACTTTTAAGGGCTCATACAAAATGGAATTTATCTTCCGTTGAATTTCGATCTTTTTTCCGGTGGACCTCATCAAAAATCTTTATCAAAATATTTCTATTTCGACGTCAACCCATAAAAAGAATTATACAATCAATTATCTAGGTAAGAACAACCTAAATACCCAGGCAGAACAATGATTTATTCACACTAACCTGTGATCCCACGGAGGTGGGCGACAGTGGCGACGGTGTATTGCCATTGACCAAATCGGCCGATACGGTTGTGTTTGGCTTCTGGTTGTATTCAGCGATAATCCTCTGCACTTCCTTTATGTCATGACGTCGCATTTTGTAAAGCTTCAGATAGATTAAAGACTGACACCGTAGACTAAAAAGCATGGAAATAGTTATCTTTCTTGCACTGTTTCAGGTGGCTTAATGTGTACCTCAATATCGCCACTTTACTGTGGATGCTACCCTGCACCGTAAGATGCTGCTGTTGACTACGAAACTTTGATGAGATGTACCTGCAAATAAACATCAGTATGTGACTTTCACAGTACCAGCCATAGACGGCAAACCACTTACTTAATTAAACTGAGCGTATCTTTGTACATGGTGAAGGCGGCCTTCTCGGTGATCGGGTCCCTCTCCATGGTATCACCAGTAAGCAAAAAGAACAGCACCGCCTCCAGGTAGAGCATGGCTTGCGCCAGATGATCACCCTCCCGGTCGGCTGCGTGCTTCAGTCGTTTTGCCTCCGATAGGTATCGGTTTTGGTCCCGAACTTCCAGCTCGTCATCATTGGAACGCTCAAAATACGATACGTAAATCATTTTGACGGCGGTAGTACCACTTTCAGCCCCAACTGTACTGACCAACGGTGGTTCCACGATAGTTGCAGCCGGAGCAGTTTGCTGTTTTATGTTAGAGGTTACAGCGGTTGGAGTAGCGGTGGTGACAGGAGCAGGTGGTACAGGAAGCTGTTGCTGATCCGCTTCTAACCGGTCGTGATTGGTCGGAGGCATTTGGTCGAGGGTTTCAGTCTGAAATGATTTACATGATGAGCTACGGTTTAGACCAAGATGAGAAATAACACATTCGTAAGTGGCTATCGCTAACTCGCACCATGTTTGAGAATGATTGATAAAATGGTAAAGCTTGCAGCTCAGATGAATGATCGTATCGCCGGTTCCGATCGACTGTGGTAGAATAGGCCCTCGTGAATATGGTTGTGGGATGAACATTTTGCGCAATAGTGTATCAAATTAGAAATACCTAGATCTGAGCAGCATGTTTGCGGACAGCGATAACAAGTATCAAAACAAAACTTCATCATTTGACTAACTAGTTGAGATCATCGGTTTCAATAATAGCGTTGTACATTTGGCATTCAGTAACGCCGGTCATGGGAAGCGTGCCCGTTCCAGGAACTAGATTCCCGCTTATCAAGCAAATTCTTGAAATATTCTGATTTCTGCTTGTAAACGCGCAGAAGTTCTCTTGCCTGCTGGAGCTCTCTCCGAAGCTGTCGGACTTCGTCCCAATTTTCCGTTTGAACTGATGCATCAACCGTCGTGGCAACGGGTAGCACTGAATGACGCCTAGGACGGTGGTGATGATGATGATGGGCCATGGCAACCGTGGTTGCTAACTGCGGCTCGTACCGAGAGGGAGGATCGATCTAGAATATAGAAATAAATGCGAGTGCAATTCCGATGTGCTGGATAAAACAATACCGATACCCGCTCGTAGTTTTCGAATGCTTATGTGATGCGATGTTTGGTTAGTTACGATGCTACCTGAGCTGCTGCGAAAGCAGCACATTAGTTGCATATGAGAAAGATTCACTTGAGACTGATTTTGCAAACAAGCACATTTTATTCCGCTTGGCAGACCCTTATGTTTTGTTAGCGGATGAAAAGTTCTTAAAACAATGTTAGTTTAACAATATTTTTATGAAAGGTGTTACTATGTACAATCGAGTGAGACGAATATTTCGTAATTGAACAAAAATGTTATCTTATCTTTTAGTCAGTATCAAATATAATCGAATGAACATTTATATTTTAAATCTGTAGAAGTAACGAGTTTGGCGGTTTTTTAGTTCTCTTGTAAACCTATATTATTTATTGTTTTGATTGCTTGCACAAGGAATCCATCTTGGCCATTCAATCTTCTTGTTGTACTTCAACGATGTCGTTTCCATGCTTTGCCAGTGACATTCAAATTTGGCACCGAAACAAAATTTCAACTGTGGTTTGTTATTTTTTCGAGACAACTGAACGAATCTTCCGCACGAGATGCGACACATATATAAAATGACTCAACAATCATCGCGGTAGGATTTAACAAATTCATGCAATAAACGTTTTTCAACCGTCCACAATCTCTCCTTAAGCTTTATCTGTATCATTGCTAGCATGCAATAAATCCAGCCTCCTTTATATAAATACCATTTTATATCGCTCTTAAACGCCAGTCTTGAACTGCAACGTGTCAAATTTATTAGTTAGAATACTGGCCTGCAAGCCAATTTAGATTTTCTTTATTTGTTAGCAGTTTCCCACCAGACTTATATTATCGTTTATCCCGGAACGCAATTTGGACCCCTAGTTCCTAACTTGGAATATTTCAAACAACCAAACAAAATGAAGCAATTTTTGTGCTGAACCCGTATGAAAATGTGTATAACATTTCAATGCACCCAAGCGAAAGCCACCCACAATAAAAAAAAACGAAAGCGTTGCCCAAACATACCTGTGCGTTGGCGGTGGATTTGTCCCTTTTCCGTCGTTTTTCCTTGTAAGAGTTACTGCTAGAACTGGATGTGCGTTTTCTCCGACCCTCTGACGGAGGCTGCGAGTGCTGTTGCTGCTGCTGTGGAGGAGGAGGAAGCGGTTGCACCACTTGTTGTCCAGCAGCAGCACTCAACTTTGTTAGACTAATGGCGGACATTTTGCTGTCCTCGCCGTCCGGATATTCCTGCTTGATGATATTTTCGTGCTTAATGTTGAACGGTTTGGTGTTTGCTCCACCACTGCCACTGAAGAGTATTGCTGATTTGTCTTCCTTGATCGGATAGTTGGTGCTAGTGGCACCGCTGCTGTTTCCGTACAGCAGTTTTTCGCTTTTAGCGGGTAACTTTTCGTCGTAGGTCAGCTGCTGCTTGGCGGCAGACGCTGATTTTTGTACCGAACCGGATCCAGACGAAAGTGATGATGCTGAGGTATTGTGATTGTTGTGATGGTGATGAGGTGGGGGTGGTGGTAACGACGGGGACGCATTGTCCTCGCGGTAGACTCTCGAGCGTTCTCGTGATTGGTGTTCGCTAGCATTGCTGTTGCTTCTGTGGCGTCCATTTTCCATGAGAACGGGATCGTTTGCAGCCAGCTTAGGATCAATCCCCTCGGTCAGTCTGTAATTGGTGGATGAGGATTTATAGTCGTTCATCCGTCGCTGGGCATTCGTTTCGGAATAATTGCCGGCGATCGAATTTCGTCGTTTTTTCATTTCGTATGGGCTTTTGCTCTTTTGTCGAGCGGAGGCACTACGCTGGGCGCTGGCCAACTCTTGCTTGGCTGGCGGTGGTGGTGGTATCTTGAGCAGACGACTCAAATCGATACGGCAGATAAGGGAGTTAAGTAAGGCAGTTCTGGCGGGTGATATAAGCACTTTTTCTACGATCGACGACGCTGACGAAGGTGTGCTACGGCTTTCCGCACCGGTGGCACCGACCGGCACTGAAGGTGACGTAGTATTACGTGACAGGTCCGTTTGAGGCACACTTAGAAGATGCGATTTAGGGTTGGGGGTTGTGTTTATGGTGGTCTGGATGGAAGAAGCCTTCGTGTGGTGCACCTCTTCTATCACCACTTGACCCTTGCCTTTGCCTCCTTTACCCCCTTTTGCTCCACCTTCCTTGCTCAGGGAGAATAGTTTCCGCAGAGTGTCCTTCTTGTTTTTGTCGCTCTTAATTTTGTTGATTTTCTAACGAACGTAAAAAAAATCTTGGGAATGATTGTCAAATAAAGAAGGGTACATTTGCTTACCTTCTTCCGCTTTACTCCACCATCGCTGGCACTTCCTGAATCACTGAGTGACCTGTCCAAATTGTCCTCATCGTCATCTTCATCATCATCATCGTCATCGTCATCAATCGAAGCTGATGTGGAAGTCGATGTTTTCCTTGGCACCACTTTCGAAACCGACGATGGTTGACTGTTGGTTGTAATCGGTGGAAAAGGAGGTGACATAAGCGGAGTTCTTCGGGGTGATGAAATGCTGCACGAAAAAGAAGAGTTACTATTTACCAAACAACTAAAAACAAACAATACACATACTCATCATTACTATCCGAGGTTAACTGATCGGTTCCCAGGGGCTTCGGAGGTAATAGCATATTGACAACACCCTTGACAGGACTCGATTTGCTGCCCTTGGATTTCTCAGGGCTTCTCTTTTTATCGTCCACTTCACTGTTACCGACGTGACTGTCCCTTGCTGGTTCCGAATCCGAATCGTCCGTCGTGGTTAGAACTTCTCGACTGGTAATTTTTTGATTCGCCCTAGAAGATCGCCTTCGGGCTGCAGTCTTTTTGGCCGGTGTGCTTGCATTATCCTTTTTAGTGGGCGTTGAAGGTACCGTTTTGTTGGAGGAAATCGATAGTCGCCGTTTGCTGTTACTGCTGGCTACCGAGTCCGCATCCGATTGCCTGGTACTGGAGGAACCTACAATCGACGATGCTCCCGTTGTAGGTGGATTCTTCTTTGGTCGACCCCGAGCCTTTTTCTCCTTCTCGAAAGATTGAGATCGACTCCGTCGAGAGCTGGAGAATCCATCGTCATCACTACTACTAGACCCATCACGTTCCCGCTCTTGAAACGTTTTGGTTGCCTTCCGCTTTCGTTTTACCTTCTGTCCTACTCTTGGAACAACGCTACTCACCACCGTATTTACGAGCGCACTCGTCATTGGTACCATATTATTGTCTTCTATATCGGAGATCCCCGATAGTGGTTGTATATTTTGAAGTTCTTTGACCTTCCGTAAAGCACTACTTACTTCGTCCGATTCTATACTATCTACCTGATCGTTTGAATCTTTCTCGGGACTTTTTTCCGGGCTTTTGGCAGGACTGGACAGGTCCATGTCGTCTTTAATCTCACCTAACTTATTGAAATCTTGCAAACCAGCACCCCCTGAACCACCATTCAGACCGGGTAGCGCTGAGCTAGGAGTTGCGGCAGGAATGCCACCTGCACTCGGCGATGACGTACTATTTTCACTTGGATATGGTTCTTGTTTCACAAAAACTCCCTCGTGATTGCTGCTACCATTCGATAGATGGTCATCCTCTATCGGCGGTGGTTCATTTTTGATAGTTGTAGGAGGTGATCCTGGCATCAGTGGCGAACTGGAATTTTCATTCATATTTAAATTCTGATTGGATACCACCGAGCTCGGGTCATTTGACTCAACCAGCTGTGAATTACTGTTGGCGTCATTTGGCACCTGCGCCGGAAAAAAGTTTTGCAGCGACCAGTATCGAGTTGATCGTTGAGGACTACTAGCACTGCCTCCGTTGGCGTTGTTGTTCCCGCTGGACGCGTTTCCCGGTAAACCAACGGGACCGATAGTGCTAGGTAGACCACCGGTACTACCACCAGCACCACCACCACCACTACCAGCAGCATTGTTAGCTTTGTTGCCAACGTTGGAATCCTCGCTGGATGACTCGTCTCCGCTTTCGTTCGATGACGTATCACTGGAGTTGCGCTTTTTCTTGTAGGCACCATCGTCACTGTCTGATCCGTTCACGTCGTCCTCACGAGCACTGTAAGCAGAAGAACGATTAGATCAAGACAAGTAACACGTTTTTGAAGGTGGTAATTCTTACCCTATTGGTTTCAGCATTGCTGGTAGTGCGTCAACTGTGGAAAAGAAAGGTAGATATATGAAAAAAGTGAATCGAATAGAAATGGATAATCAATGATTTATTCACTAGTTAGCAGTTCGTTAAGACAAACAACATGTTGGCTAATGACTAATTTAACGAGTTTTTCTCGTGCAATGTTGCAATGTTGAAACTTACTCGGCTAAATAGCAATGGCAGTCGCCTTGTTCGAGCTGGATATTTTCAGTTTTTCTTACGCAATCCAGTTTAACAATTAAATATTAAGCTTCATCTCAGAGTTCGCTGACAGAAGCGTTATTTTCATGTAGGTAATACTAAACAATAATAAGAGCAGCATAATCTTTTTTATCAAAATATTGCGAAATTAAGTCTGAATAAAGAAAATCCCAAATTTTTTTTTGCAATTTTATAAACTATTATAGTGTAATGACTGTAAGGGAAATAATCTATCCAGATAGAATTGCGTAACGTGGCGTACGTCTCTCACAGGACGCTGCGCGTTTAACTGTCATATTTTCGTTTGTTTACTTTTATGAACAGTTTGAATTCTTTGTTTTGAAAATGCTGTGCATTGAAAATGAAGTGAAAATTGAGGTTTTGTTCGTCACATTGCCATGCAATTCGCCACACGAGTGTAAAATCCCTCAACGACAGGTTTGGAGAACACTATTCTTTGGATAAACAGAAGGCAAAAAACCCGGCTCTTTCAGCCAGAAATTGGACCAGAATGAAAAATCTCTAATCAGAAAAATAAACCAAAGTCGATGCCTGCTTCTGCGAATAAAGCGACAATCATCGCCGGAACGAATCAAAGTATCAAGAAACGGAAAAACTTGAAGAAACAGAAAATCGTGAAAGAATGTGCAGAAAAAAATCAACGTGCTGAAACAAGAATCCGGAAACTGTATTCGTTAGTTTTGCAGCGACCGAATGCATGTATTTCGCTGGACAACGAGACCTGTGTGAAAGAGGCCTTAAAACCCCTCAAGGTCCACAATATTATGCAGCCGCTGGGAAGGAGGCAAAAGGCAAACGATATTGCTTGCTGTGAGCATTTTACGCGAGATTATAATGTATATATTCCAGCGGTGATGGTAGAGATGGAAGGTGTCGTCAACGGTGCGAATTTGACTGTTTTACTGCTAAAGAGCCTTTCAACGATTGTATCCTACGATGGCTAACTCATCGAACAAGGTCACGGATATGATCACTGTTCTACAGTGGAACTGCAGATGCAGCACCCCAAAAATCAATCAATCCCTTATAATATTAATGAATAGTTTGAGTTGCGATGCATTTGCATTATGTGAAACTTAGTTTACTTCCGGTCTAGATCTCAGCTTCCCCGACTTTAATATTATTCGCCCGGCTCAAGATACCCCCTATGGAGCAGGATTCACAAGTGCTATTTTTTCTACAGAATTAACCTTCCCTCGATATTAAAGTTGTCGCTTGTCAAGCAAAAACCAAAGGCAGCTTCTATATATATATATATATATATATATATATATATATATATATATATATATATATATATATATATATATATATATATATATATATATATATATATATATATATATATATATATATATATATATATATATATATATATATATATATATATATATATATATATATATATATATATATATATATATATATATATATATATATATATATATATATATATATATATATATATATATATATATATATATATATATATATATATATATATATATATATATATATATATATATATATATATATATATATATATATATATATATATATATATATATATATATATATATATATATATATATATATATATATATATATATATATATATATATATATATATATATATATATATATATATATATATATATATATATATATATATATATATATATATATATATATATATATATATATATATATATATATATATATATATATATATATATATATATATATATATATATATATATATATATATATATATATATATATATATATATATATATATATATATATTCCACCCAACACCGCGTTTGGGCACGTGTCGCGTAGTCGTCGCGACATCGTAGAATCCCTACATGCACCGCGACTAGTTTTAGGAGACTTAAACTCTTACGGTACAGCATGGGTTTGCCTCTATGATGATAACCGGTCTTCCTTAATTCACGATCTTTGCGATAAATTTATAATTTGACCATTTTAAACACGGATTCCGGCGCCTTAGACTTGTCCCTCTGCTCAATATCGCTGCGATTAAATTGCACGTGGAAGATAATCCCTGATCCCTACGATCATCTGCCGATCGCAGTCTCAACCAACAACGACTCAGGGCCATTGGAATCAATCAATATTTCGTATGACTTCACACGAAATGTCGATTGGAAGAGCTAAGATGCTACGATATCCGACAACATTGAATCTACTCAATAGCTTCCTCAGGAAGAAGAGTACAGGTTTTTCGTTGGCTCGATTCTTGACAGTGACTCAAGCTCAGATTACACCAACACTCGGTGCGAACATATAAAAACTTCCTCCCAATGAAGAAGAGTTTGATGAAAGCAAATAAACGTAGTTACTGGCGCCGGTTCGTTCAAGGACAACCGAGAGAAACATCAATAAGCTGCCTTTGGGGCACGACCCGACCTATGCGAAACCGAAACAGTACTAATGAGAGCGTGGAATATTCAAACCTTTGGATATTTGATTTCCCCAAGAAGATTTGTCCACATCCCGCCCCGGCGCAGAAAACCTATCGCGTCGCATCTCTCTGCGATACCGCGAACGAAACACCTTTTTCGGTGGTAGAGTGCTTACTTGCACTCTTATCATGTAACAATAAAGCCCCAGGGCCAGAAAGAATCAAATTCAACTTGTAGAAGATTCTGGCAGACTCTGTCAAGAGACGCTAGTTAAATTTATTTATTAGGTTTCTTGAGTGTAACATTGTCCCTTATGACTGGAGGCAAGTAAAGGTCATCGCCATCCAAAAACTAGGAAAACCAGCCTCTGACCACAGCTCGTATCGACCGATTGCACTGCTGTCCTGCATCCGGAAGTTGTTCGAGAAAATGATCCTATTTCGACAACTGGGTCGAAGCAATGACTTACTGTCAGATACACAATTTGGCTTCCACAAAGGCAATGGGACGAACGACTGCTATGCGTTGTTGACAACAGAAATTCAAATGGCTTATGCTCGTAAACAGCAAATGGCCTCAGTTTTCACGGATATTAAGGGGTTTTTTTTATTCAATTTCTACTAACACTCTTTCCGAGAAGTGGTACCAGCATGGTCTTTCAACAAATTTGAACAATTTTCTGCTGAATTTGTTGTCGGAAAAACACATGTACCCCTTACATTACGATTCGTTAACGTTGAGATTCAGCTACATGGGTCTACCCCAGGGCTCGTGCCTAAGCCCTCTCCTATACAATTTTTACGTTAATGAAATCGATGAATGTCTTGATAATTCCTGCACGTTAAGGCAACTTGCAAACGACGGTGTGGCTTCTGTTACGATACCCAAAGCTGTAGACCTACAAAGACTATTGCAGAATACCTTAAACAATTTGTCTACTTAGGATAATACCGTTGTTTGCATATCGCCTTAGGGTTCATGTAGACAACCCATACGATGAGTCTCGAAGTCTTGTCGGACGTCCTCCCACTGGAAAATTGATTTTGGGAAATCATCAAACCCGTTTCATGTCCCTGTACTTTGACTATGGCGCATAACATGAACCCTTTTCATTATCCCAACGGTGCTGATTTCTTAGATACTTCAATTTCTGGGTTTTTTTTGGGAAAATACGGGAACTACTGCGTGCTTTAACTGACAAATCTTTACGGATAACCTTGGTTTGGGACCCTTCTCATCGCTCCATTTCAGGCAATGAGAAGGCGAACTCCTTAGCTAAGGTGGGCGCTCTAGAAAGTGACATTTATGAAAGATTAATTTGCTTCAACGAATTTTTCATAATTACTCATCAAAGTTGATAAACTTCGTGGAAAAGTGGTGAACACGGAAGGCATGCTACCTTCGATAGTCCCGAAGATATGGACGATACCTCGGTTCAAGGGAGTGGATGTAGGTCGTAACTTCATTCGTGTGATGTTCTGACTCATGGCAAACCATTACACGCCGGGTGCAGATCTTCGGCGTATTGGGCTCTTGGATAGTGGTGTCTGCGCTTGTGGCGACGGCTATCACGACATCGAACACATTATCTGGGCGTGCACCGAGTCTAGTACCACTAGGTCGCATCTAATGGATGCCCTTCGGGCCCGAGGATTAATTACTTATTCGATTTGTATATTTCGCCTGAGAGAGAGAGAGAAATCACCCTGGGTCGTTGCGGACTAGGGCATCGCAATTTTTTTTTTTTTAATTCTCAAAGGCCCCCAAAACAAATGTCAAAGTAAGCTCAGATGCCAAATTTGGACATTCTAGACTCCCGCCCACTTCGCTTGAATTTTTTGAAATTGGTATTATAGGAAAATATGGAGGAAAAATATATTAAATGCTATAACTTATGAAGTAGCAATCAGAAAATTACAAATTATACCTCTTTTTAAAGGAAATAACCTTAGTATTTGAATTGACACAGTTCCGTCTGCAGAAAAAATGGGATAGTGGGGTACTGAGTAATTTTGGCCCCAAAAACCCAATTTTAACAAATTTTTCTGCTCCGTGATGCAAATCATACATATTTTGCAGTTTTTCTAATGTGAAAAAATCTCAGAAATCGAACGGAACCTTTTTGATCTTTGTCCGAATACGAGAAGTTGGGGCTATAGAGCCTTTCGTCATTCATATTAAATTTTATCATTTTCTAGTGGGTATATCTCTATTATTCTTCACCCAATTTTAATAAATTGTACCTTGTCGAACGTAGAAAATAAAAATACATTCGTTACCAGTAAAATTTAGAAACATCGAATTATCTGACATGTAGTCTCGATTTCACATTTTTATCATAAAATCGAACATATTAACTCCATTTAACAACAACATTCTTATTTACTTTACTACTTTAAGTGTAAATCACATGAGAAAAGTTTTCATCCTGGAAAAATAGGGGAGGTGGGGGTATTAGAGCATCTAATGAAAAAAATGTGATTTGCATAGTTAATATAAAAAAAGATGTTTCTGAATTTTACCGCTAACGAATCTATTTTTGTTGTATTCTTAAGAACTTTCACCGTTCTACAAAGTACATTTTATGAAAATTTATTTAAAAATAATGGAGATATGTGCACGAGAAAATGATAAAGTTTAATATGAATGACAAAAGGCCCTATAACCCCTACTTCTGGTATTCGGACAAAGGTAAAAAAATTCCGTTCGATTTCTGAGACTTTTTCACATTAGAAAAACTGCAAAATATGTATGATTTGCATCACGGAGCAGAAATTTTTTTAAAAATGGGGGATTTTGGGGCCAAAATGACCCAGTACCCAACTTTCCCGTATTTTTCTAGAAACAAAAAAAAATTCCTTCAAATACTAAGGTTATTTCATTTAAAAAGAGGTATAAATCCATATCAACATTTGAATAGGGCTAATAAGATTTGTAAACAAACTTTTGTTTTGCTGATTTCTCTTAATTTGTTATCATTTCAACACAGAAAACATTTGAAATTGATTCTACCAAGGGCAAAGATGTTGATTCATGTGTATTTTTCATAAAACTCAACTCTGTAGCGGAAAAATGAGCGAAATAAGTTTGTTTACAAAAGTCTCATTAGCCCTTTTGAAGAATTACTATTGAAATTGTAATTTTCTGATTGCTACTTCAAAAGTTATAGGGTTTAATATATTTTGCCTCAATATTTTCCCATATTACCGTAAACCGGGGTGATATTGATCACTTTTTGAAGTAAGCATTACATATTTTTCGACGCAACACATTTTTTTCAAGTTTAACATTTTTAAACCATGTACTGATGTGTGGTTAAGAAGATTGGATGGTTTTACCTGAATTTGTTCGCTTATAACTATTTGTCCAAAAATGATTTCAATTTCAAGTCCACTTTCGTATTCCGGGGTGACTTTGATAACTTGCAAGGTAACCCACATTAATTCTTGATGTCAATATTTCTCATTCAAATGTTTGTTTAGACTAATTCTGAAAAGATATTCAATTATTAAATATTAAAGATAGATGGTAATTGGTATTGTATAAAGTATTTCAATCTACTGTAAAATTCGAGTGACCAAAATTAGTATAATTCGAGCCTAACTAGAACAAATGAAGCTGAAAACATTTTTAACTGCTACACTAGCTTTATTTCAGTAGTTGATCGATATTCAAAGAGTTTCATCCATTTTAATGCTATGGAGTATTAAATATAAAAAAATATTGCGAATTTTAGCTGAAAATAATCTGAAATTATTACCACACAAATCGTTTTTGAAATAAGCGAACTAATAAAAATAAATTTTGCGCACCCCACTCTAAAGAAAAATTAAAACTCACTTAGAATTTATTACTCTGGTTAAAATCTAAGATTTATTTGTTTTATAAAAAATAGACACTATACGAAGCTTCGTAAAATAAGGTAAAGTAAAATTTCGGTTTTTTGTGGTTTTTGTAGCCAAAAACCGGTCAATATACTCAAAAAATATAAAAAATTAGTATTTTATAAGTTTTAGAGCAAAACTCATTTCAAATTTTAAAGATTCGGTAGACTATTCTGGCCAAATATGCAATCTACGAAAAAAGTTTCGAGTGATCAAAGTCACTCCGATGGTCAAAGTCACCCCGGTTTACGGTACCAATTTCAAAAATTTCAAGCGAAGTGGGCGGGAGACTAGAATTGTCCAAATGATGTAAAATTTGGCATCTGAGCTAACTTTGACATTTGTCATTTGCCTTTGAGAATTAAAAAAAAAAATTGCTATGCCCTATTGCGGACCTCCACGGTTAAGCATCGATTTTGTATACCCTTATTATATTATTTCCCGTCTGTTAGAAAACAAGACTTGAAATCTCAATATCCACTTTGAAAATATATTTTTCTTCGCGGACCCCTAGCAAGGACTTCACGACACCTCTGGGGTCCGCGGACCCCAGGTTCAGAATCACTGCTCTAGTATTTTATATTCTCGGGAAAAGAGTGACCAGGACACAGCTTCATATATACCGAATATCACTATTTCATCAGGAACACAGCATAGTTAAATAAACAGAAACCTTGGATATCAAGAACCAACCACTTTAGTATCCCAATAGTAAATGGTATTATGCAATATAAGGAATTCTGGTATCCATATATTTGTCAAATATATCGAGGAATCCTGAAATCCAGAATCAAGAAATTCAGGAATTTCAAAAATCAAAGTACTTCCGTAATGCTGGATCTAGAAATTTTTAAATCTTCAATTGTAGGTTTTTCTGGAATAAAAAAGTTGAGATTCATTGGGAATATATTGTCTGAGTATGCGCCGAGTATCGTCTAATGAATTCCCTTCGGGCTGAGAAAGCCCACCTAACGTGCCGGGACGGGATGTTCTGGAATGTCGAGGTATTCCCTATATGTCTATATCTTACTGTTTTCTCTTCTCCTTTTCAGAAGTTCTCTCTCCCTTTGTTGTAGTGTAATATCGACGTATTACCGATTTGTACCAGAGCCGTACAACGATCTGGGCTTAAGGTGAATATATGTGGAAGCCACGTTGCTAGGCACCGACTCGCTTGTTTACATTGAGAAAAACTGAAATCTGAAGTGAAAATTCAAACGCACAAATGAGAGTATCCGAACATTTTTCTTTGGTCATCTGCACATTGGCAGAAAATTTGAAATTTTGTTAGTGAACGGGTGTTTTTGCAGTGGTATGTGAATAAAGTGCATCTGAAAAAGTGCAATGAAAACGAGAAGAAGAAAAATAAGAGTGTTTCGAAAAGAAACACCAAGTGAAGAGAGGTGATATTTTCGCACAAAATAGGAGCTACAGATGGCATTCCGTCAAAAACTCGAATGGATTGTACAGGAAAATGTTCTAGCTTCCTTAAGTAGCAGTTTCGTGGCACACCAGCAAGGTTAGTGTGTTGAAAAACGTATTTTTATATTTGCTCATGTCAGACACATGGTTAGGCACGGGAGAGGGGTGTGTGCGGCGTAGCAGCTATGTTGTGGCTCGCATGTATAATGTCCTTAAATGAACTGGACCTAGAGATCTGAAGCCGCTTGAAAATCCTTACTCGTGATTTCTTGGCAATCTGAGGCTGTTCATTGTGTTGTTGATCTTCTACCTTCCATAGAAGCTACAAGTTCAATGTTCTCTTTCATCGCTGTTCGCTTTCTCTCTCTCTCTCTCTCTCTCTCTCTCCTGTCTCTAATCTGTGCTTCCTCTAGTGATAATTCAATTCAAAATACCTCCTCGACCATACAATTCTTCATTTTAAGTTTTGCAGATTCAACCACAGCAATTATATCAAGAATTAAAGAGTAACTGTTTATCCCTCCGATTCTCAACCCCACCTTTAGACGAGTTACGGGTGATTCGATGTTGAATAATCAAAACACGTTAAATGCTATCGTTACTACGAAAATCTCTCCTTAACATTCCCCCCAATAATACAAGTTAATTGTTTGCTTGATGAAATCAACATGCTAAATAAATTTTATGTTGATAGTTGAACATTTGAAGCAACTGAAGCAGATGCATACAAACAGAATTACAATATAATTCATTAACCCATTCATGCCCATGTTGTTTGTGGACAACAACGTTTTTACACAGCTATAACTTTTGATTGAGGCAAGATTTGCTCACAAAAACAAGTAAGTCTAATGAATGTGACTATTGCCTATCATTTGAATACTAACAGTTACAAGAAACAGCTCTAGAAGCGAAGTTATTGCAATTAGTCTGACTCGATTCCGATGGAGCAGTGCTGCCAGGGATAATTTACGTTGACAACGGAAAATGATTTTTTCATATATTCTCGCTATGGTGCAATATTATTGAAAACTGATAAAACTTATCACTTTAGATTGTTTTTGGCTACATTTTGCATGCAATTGGACTATTGTAAATATTCTTGGAGAATTGTATTGAGCATTGGAAGGTAAAAATTAAGCAGCTTCTAGCACTGCAAGGGAAGCACCTATCTTTTTAACAATAGACTTTTCACGTTTCTTGATCTCACCATTTTAAAGGAAAAACAGTTTTGAAGCCCTACTTGCGCTAGAAAAAAGTTGGGCATGAAAGGGTTAAGAGAAGTACACTCAGGTTTTTTACGCGGTTTTTTAACGGTTTTTTACGCGAATTTTCCAATTAACGCGGTTTTTTTTACGCGGATTTTCCAATTAACGCGATTTGTGAAAAAATATAAAATAAATAAAAGTCCTTTCAAATGCAAAAGACTTAGACTTTTTCTGAAATTTTTTTAAGTCCTTTTAAATACAAATAACTTAGAAGAATTTTGGCAGTTTTTATTTTGAGCGGATTTCACAATTAACACGGTTTTTGCAAAAAATTTACAAAAATATTTTGAATGCAGAAGACATAGAAGATTTTCGGAAAGATGGAAGAGACGGGTCTGGAAGACTCCTTATGGCCCGCACCCCAACAATATGGATATTTTCGGAATGGTCTTGAAGAGTAGGTGCCAGAAATTGATTTTTGACGTCATTTTGAAATCCAAGTTGGCGACTTCCGGTTTAGCGATATTCGCTAAAACTCAATCAATATGGTTATTTTTGGAATGGTCTTGAAGAGTAGCTTAGACTGAACAAGTGTCAGCCTCCTACAAACGTTGTAGGAATATGAAAGCACCAGGTTTTGATTTAATCTTTAACATTGTGTTGAAAAAATTAAGCCCAGAAGCATACGCACATATCGCAAGACTTTTCAACAGATGTCTTGATCTACTGTACTATCCGTCAAGCTGGAAATTGACAAAGGTCATCCCACCGCCGAAATCGGGTAAAGATCCTACAAGTCCTACTAGTTACCGTCCAATCAGCTTATTGTCGTCGATTAGCAAACTTTTCGAAAAAATGATACTAGACAGAATCCTTGAGCACGTGAAAAACAATAGAATAATTCCTTCTGTTCAGTTCGGCTTCCGAGTTGGTCATTCGACGATGCATCAGCTATACAGAGTCATGCAGATAGTGCGCAGGAACAAGGTCGTGGCAAAATCAACCGCAATGGCCCAGCTAGACATTGAGAAGGCCTTCGACAATATCTGGCATGATGGCCTGATCTACAAACTGTACAGATACAACTTCCGGTATATTGATTCAAAATCATTCAGAACTATCAATCAAATCGCTCATTCCGGGTTGCATTGAATGGTGCTCTCTCGGATAACTTCCAAATCCCAGCAGGTGTTCCGCAGGGCAGCTTACTTGGTCCCGTGCTTTACAGTATATATACCGCCGACATTCCTGAACTGCCTGACGGTTGCTTCCTATCACTATTTGCGGAGATACAGCCATCCTCTGTAAAGGGAGAGTAACCCGCCATGTTACCAAAAAGCTGCAAGACTGTATCAATAGCATCTGTACCTACATGACCACGTGGAAGATAAAGCTAGACTACTCCAAAACGCAAGTTCTGCTTCTCCCATATAGCTTGTCTCCAAGGCTAAAACCACCAGTCGATTGCAAAATAGTAATCAATGGCTCTACCGTGGAGTGGTTAGAAGAGGCTGTCTACTTGGGACTGACCATTGATCCAAAGCTGTTATTCAGTAAACACATTGAAAAAGTGAGAAACAAATGCAATCTCCTAATAAAAATTATACCCACTTATGAACAGACGATCCAAAATCGGAAAAACAAACTTGCTATATATAGCAAATAATTGCACCGGTCATGCACTATGGCATGCCCATCTGGGCCACTTGCGCTAAAACCCACAAGCTGAAATTACAGCTGAAATTACAGGTTGTCCAAAACAAATGCTTGAAGATGATCCTTGATTTGCCATGGGACACAAGGACAACTGAAGTGCATAGATCTGCTGATGAAAAAACCATCGAAGAAAAAATAATCGACTCTTGTGCAAAGTTCAAAAATAGCTGCATCAACTCAGATCTCCTTCTGATACAAGATCTTATAGGTTAGTTTAGGTTAAGGTTATCAGTAAACACCTACTGTTACAAAGGAACAACTTGGCTATGCGAAAAACTGAATATTATTGCTACACAAAACAAAGATGAAAAATTTTGTAAAAATTGCGTTACTTAAAATGTAAATTATAACAAAAATGTAAAATACAAAAGAAACAATAAAATATTTAATGTAAAAAAAAATGAATGTAAAAAAAAATCCAAGTCCTTTGCTGAGAATTTTTTTACGCGCATTTTCGAATTAACGCGGTTTTTTAAGCTGATTTTCCAATCAGCGCGGTTTTTACGCGGATTTTACAATTAACGCGGTTTTTTGGCAGATTTTCCAATTGACGCGACTTTTTACGCGGATTTTCCAATTAACGCATTTTTATGCGGTTTTTTGCGCGGTTTTTTACGCGGTACGTATCCCACGCGTAAAAAACCTGGGTGTACTTTGTAATCATTATTGCAATGGTTTCCATCTCATTCTTCACATAAAATATTTTATTACTTTTAGTCAGATTTTTTGACCTGAACACTACTTTGTCTATGCTCTACACCTTCAATGAAGACAACTTGTTGGTGTTCATTTCAGCATTTGAATCCTTAGTCTGGGTATCCTAACACAGGCTCGGAAGTGATGCGTACTGGCTTCGAACAATTATTTAACATGTGTTACAAAGAAGTCGCATTGGGCGTGCTGTTTTCCAGTTGCTTTCACAATTTGTCCAACATAACAAGTAAAACATCCAGCATCTTTCGTGTTCGAGTATCGAAAACTGCCCTTCAATTGGCTTTCACAGAAATGCTATTTTGTGAACAATTATTTCAAATAATACGAGCATTCTATCTCTACTCTTTCTGTGTACACTTCTAAATTGCTGCTGATCGTTAGGAACACAGCATGAGCTCCGTGTGCGGCAATATAGCTCTAACTCGAATCATTAAAATATGATTAAAATTAGAATTACCCTAACTGCTATCTAATCAAAATGAAAAATATTTCAAAGTAGATTTTTTCCAAAGCTTGTTACATATAACATTAAGTTGTTTGGACTAATCAATCAATATAAATTGCTGCTGAAATTGTATTCTCGCAAGTGTCGCAAGTGGAGAGCTCAAACCTGCACATACACAGAGCCCGAGCAAAGTCAAATATTAAAAATAGAGCGAATCCAATTCGCATTTTGAAGTTAGTATCAAATCTTATTTTGATCTAACCCTTCTTACACAAACCATCAGGCAGTGCCTTGACAAGTATTGGAAATTGCATTATTCATTTGGCTGGATCTTATTCATTGGAAGGAGATTCTCTGCCCCTTTGGGTTGCGCATAAATGACTCCGTTTATAAATCCACCCCATATTGGCCCTACATACAGCGATAATGAGAACGTCGGCTGATAACGTAATTTTAACTTTGCTGTTAAAAGCATCTGCAGCCACCGGAGTATTTCATGCACTGATGGTGGGTTTATCATCATCAGTATCACATCTTATTTTGATCTCAGCTTATTATTGTCAAAACATGTCTATACATATTTTGTGTTTCTCCGAACATTTTTTCTCTCTTGAAATTACGTCAAATTATGTTCTTGTTCTCGAAATCAAAAAAAATCCAGCATCTCAATGAATGTTCAATTGTTCTTGCTGCTAGCAGACACAGTGTTCTGGATGATTTCATGTGACAAGTTTACTACTCTCGATTTTGTATTGTCAATTGTAACTACCAAAGTGATAACAATCTTAATAAATCTTAACTTGCAACATCATAACATAAAGTTTTTCTTTTCAATTTGATATAAGATTTTTGCTAGGAAGGCATATAAGACATAAAATCAGTTTTGAGTTACTCACGTGGTGCTTTGAACGAGGGAGGCTTCATCAGCACCGGCTGCGGTGCGTACTTGTGTTTTGGCATATTAGGATTGTTAAAGCTAAACTTGCTGTCCAGTTCCTTCCGGGGTGTCGCACCGATCTCCGTCAGTGGTGTCCCGACGTTGAAAGTTTTGATCTCGCTCAGGATCTTCTCTACGTTGCCGCCGGGTGTTTTGAGTGGCGTCGACAAATCACTCGAGCTCTGCAAATTGGATGAATGAAAGAGTATGTACGTTAGAAATTCGATTTCGGATCCGAGCGTTGTGACAGAAGGACTTGGCATTCCAAAACATCAAACGCTAGACATGCTTTCCGATTGAATTCGACACAGATCACAGAAACGGGCAAACGAAATGAAAAAGAAATCAAGCATTACGTAGAGATTGTAAAAAAACAGAATTGGGATGCAAAGTTGAGATCCGTTTGTAAAAAGCAAAAAATATATAAAAAAAACGAAAACTAACTACTCTAGGAGGCATTTTTGCGTTCGAAACCTGAGGAAGCAGACGTCCGTTCGGCATTTGCGAGGGTAACTTATCACCAATGGCTCCGGGACCGGTGGTCGTGCGGCCGTTCATCAGCGACGTGGGCACCGTGGATAGTCCTTTTGAGTGCACCTGAAAAAAGGGAGATAGTAAAAATAGATGAGAATGTTGAATTGAATTGTCAGCTTTGTCTGATGGTAGTTCAGCTTTACCCGGCTATTGATGTGGGGCTATGTGCCATTTGAACTGCAATTTATGTCTAATTGCGTTGAATCGGTTATAAATTCAATGATAGCAATTCCCCAACGTATCATTCCCTTTGTGAATAATATTAGATCAAGTTATGCGTAGCAGCTCTCAATGCGCTAAAATTTTTTTTGAAGTATAATGCAGGGAAGATTGGAGTTAGTTGGCAGTGTTTTGATTGTGAAAAATAAAACCATATTGCATGAAAGTCTAGAAATTTATATACCACCAACATCAAATAGAATATTATATATTCCACCAAAAGCAAACAGAAATATACTTGCTTCAGCTGTGACTTGCTGAACGTTTTTTCGTTTTTTCTAAATTGCTGTAAAACGATCGACTTTAGCAATCATTTTTCAGCTCAAGTTCGCAGCATATAGGAACACAGCTTTTATATCTTCAGGAAAGTTATTTATAATTGCATTCCCCATAACTTTGCTAATTAAATTAATTTGAAGAGCAAATTCTTCATAATTACTTATAGGAGAATTAGTCAACAAAATTAATCTGTAATAAGATGAGCTGTTTTATACTTCTTCGAGGATACTAAGCCTCCGAATTTTATGCATTCGAATATGGACAAAAAAACTGTTTTCGAGAATTTATTAAAATTTTATTCGCTGTAAAAATGCATAACTTGAGAATGAAACTTTGTATACAAATTTTAATTACGCAATTTAAATCTGTACTCAAATGTAGCCATTGAATAACCAGTTTTCTTAAATGAACACTGTACACAATGTTCGCTCCGGTTCTAAAAAACCCACACTTCGTGTACGAACTCGATCACACTATTTCGTACCTAAACACGTGCACATGTTCGCCTACCTAACCGAACCCCATGTACGTACACGGTGTGCGTACACATAGGTTCGAGACACCAGCTTTCTCTTTCTCACTCTCATCATCACGAACGTTGACTCTTTTTGCCTTGTGCGAATCGTTCTCGTGTACGCACCCGGTGTACGAACGGATGTTTGAACTATAGTTTGTACATCGTTCGCTTGGGTTGGATGTTCGAGGCAAACTTGTACACGAAGACGACACATGTTTGAGATTGAACACGTGCACGAGATTTTGTACGCAGGTACAAAATTGGCGATGTTCATGGGAAGTCTGTGAATAACTATTAACTTGACTTATTTTTCTTTATGCAATCGCTTGCGGACATTTTTGTCAAACACGACTGGTCCGATTAAACAATACACTCAGGTTTTTTTTTACGCGGGGGATACAGGCTGCGTAAATGAAAACCGCGTAAATTTCAAAATCCGTGTAAATGAAAACCGCGTATTTTTCAAAATCCGCGTAAACGGAAACCGCGTAAATTTCAAAATCCGCGTAAATGAAGACCGTGTAATTTAAAAATCCGCGTTAATGGGAACCTCGTTATTGGATACCGCGTAAATTAAAAAATCCGCGTAGATGAAAACCGCGTAAATTTCAAAAACCGCGTAAATGTAAACCGCGTAAATTTCAAAATCCGTGTAAATGAAAACCGCGTAAATTTCAAAATCCGTGTGAATGAAAACCGCGTAAATTTCAAAATCCGCGTAGAAATATCGCGTAAAAAACACAGCGCAAAAAAAACCGCATAAAAAACCTGAGTGTATTCTAATCAAATGAAAGGTGTAACATCGCCATAGGCTGCTATCGAACTTAATTTCGATCGGAGATCTGGTTCTGGAGTTACGGGTTAAAGAGTGGTATCATCAAATTCCCATATAAATCGTTATCACCTTGCTATCTAAATGAAGAAAATATTTTCGAAACTGCTGGGATTTGTGATTCTGGCTCACTGACGAGCAATTAAACCCACATTGGCTTCTGCGATAGAACCGGAAGCTTCAGGAAAGTGCCAAAGTTCCCGAATTAAATACACAGCTTTTTCTCCGGGAAGGTTAACTCGATTTTCACAAACTCAGTTTCAAACGAAAGGTGTAGTATAATGATCAAATGTTATATAGAAATTCGCAGAAGCTCTTTCTCCTTTAGAATTATCATGATGTTGTTGATAGTCATGACAAAACTTGGTAGTTTATAATCAAAACACTCCAGTCTAAATTAGTCGATATTACATGCTGTAATAAATCTCCAATTTGTTGTTTTCTTTGGCAGAGCCAACATTTAGTAAATTATCATACACAATCTAGATTAGCATAAGCCGAATACTTTTCTATTGTTAATTGTTTTTCAAGAGATGTCCTACTCGAGCAGTAGAGCTAGGGTCACGGTAGGGCTCCCCATTAGAATCACTCACTACAATTGCAGACGAGACGGGAAATGTCACCCACTAAACACTGCTTAAGACCACTTACAGCGGGCCGTGATTCTGAATGTTATTCATTGTATAGTTCAGATATGTGCGAGCGTTCACGACTTCACGATCGCTTGCATCGTGCATAGGGGCGTCATTCTGTTTGAAATCGTGGGTGCAGATGTGCGTGGATGATCGCGAACGACTCAAGCGTTTGTATGTGTTTGTTGTGTGTGCTAGAGTGTATATAACATTGCCTGCATAAATTCAATTTTATAACCGTGTGGCTATTCGCATATTTACGTGTATTCTTGAATGATCGCACGGACCGCGAATCTGATACTTGATTTTTAGCATATGGTACAGATGCAAGAAGAGAGTAAGTTTCCCCATATCACCATAGTTCCCTGGAACATGTTTTGTCTAGTAAGTGACAGTTTTTTTGGTCCAATTGTACGCATGGGCCAAGGCTGCCAAGACCGAAGGTAGAGATTTCCGAACGTGACCGATGCATTGTCGCGCGAACATGGGCGTTTGTAGGTTCCCGCTTGAGACCGCGTTTATAAGTTTATTAGTGCTAAAACATCCACTTAATCATCGGGATGTTCTCATGTTCGCGAGACCACTGGCTTTGGTGTGCGTGGCTGATCGCGATGGTCTTAAGCGTTTGTATGTTAAAGTGCTGAATGTTAGAAGAGAATGCAATTCCTCATATCACTAGAATTCCCGGTTAGTGACTCCTTATGTTGTCTAGTGAATATGAGCGTCATTTTTCTATTGGTCCAACTGAAGGCATGAATCCAGGCTGCTAGGATCGAGGGTAGAGACGATCGGACATGACCGATGAAGGATCGCGCGAGCGGAGAGTAATGCTTGAGACCTCGTTTGTAAATTTATAGGTGCTAAATCGTTCATCCAATTACCGGGCTGTTTTAATGTTGGCGAGATCGCGGGCGTAAGTATGTGTGGATGATTGCAATTGCATGTTCGCGTTCGTGACAAGGTTTATGTTATCGTTAAGGCCACGAGCGTTTGTACGTTTGGAATGAAAGAGATTGTGAGTGTTCAGGGACCGGCACTCGAAGTGTAATCAGTTTAACCTTCCGGAAATCGCGCTATTGCACTGAGTGCACGCTGCTCTGAAATTCCAGCGAAATCGTCTTAGGGCACCAACGGCTGCTCGTTCAGTGGGCCATAAGCGCGACTTCCGGAGGGTTAAAATATCATCGATTCGGTTTGAAATATTTTTCCAAAGTACCAAATGTGTGAAAATAATCAAAAATTCAGAATCAATTCACTTTTGCTCGATATGACAACCATTTACCATGACTATGGCCTTGCGACGGTCAAACACGAATCGCAAGCTGCCCGAATGTGAGTTGCCGGTATTTTGACCCACTCTTTGACCATGGCATTCTTCAGCATCTTCAAGCTGGCATATTTTTTACCTCAGACCTTCCTCACCCAATTTATTAGGTGAATATGAGAGCCATTGTGTGGTCGAAATGAAGTTCGGAATGTTGGTTATCAGCCATTCTTGGTTCACTCGCGTTATGTGAGAAGAAGCCGAGTCTTGTTATAACGACCATTGTCTGGGACCGAAATGTTTGTCTGCCCACGGCCTCAAAGCAGCCTGCGGAACACTTTCCCCATTATAGGTAACATTTTCTTTGACGCCAGGCACTATGAAAATAATTGGAGAGCGCCCATCTGCGGTTTCAGCGGCCCAAACCATATGTGGCGAGTGCTGCCTCCTGCACAGTGGTGTGACATAGAACAAAAGGTGGACTAAAGGCAAAACATTTTGACATTAAAACATATTAAAATTAAGCATTTACTATTCATTAGGGTGTTTCAAAAATATATTTTCTCGAAATCGTGCCTAAATTTTTTGTATATAAGTGTGCTAAATCGTTTTTGTACGACCAATTGTAAAAAAATATAATACATTAAACATTTTCATTATAACATTAGGGTGGCTCAAAAATAAATAATTTGTTGTGAAGGTTCAAAAACTGTTTTATTTTGGTTATAAAAATAGAAATCACTTTACTATTTATTACATTAGATTTTTTTTTTCAATGGTAATTTTGTAATTTATATTTCATATTGGATCGAATTGATTGACATCTCATAATGGTGCTTCAGAAATGATTATTTAATTTTTACGGATCAAATGATACGTGTTCGACCAACTTTGGAACGTTTAATTCATTAGTGGGTTACTTGATATGAAAACCATATTTTCTTTCATTTCCAAAACAGACATTTTGAGCGTCTTAGCGGAAAGTTTAATTTCATTTACTAATCAACAAGATGCTTAACGTCTTTTTTCGCAGGTGTGTTTTAAGCTACTTAGATTGCTTATTTCATATCTTAAATAAATCCTAAATCCTTTTTAGCGCAAATGGTTCATTTAAAAATGGTCTTATTTTATTTGGATAATAACACATACCCTTAAGATATATCAGTGCTATGCAAATTCGGACCTAAATAGTCTCACCAAATGACTAGAACTCAACTGTTTTCACTCAATTTGACAATTACTGCGTAAGTTAGCAAGAAATTGTTCCAGAAACATTTTATGATATATTTCAATTGATAGAGAATATTTACTGATTTTTAAACATTCTTTTACATTTAAACATCTAAAAAACCATACATCCCGCTCGGCTCCTTACTCTTGAACACTAGTAAAACCCTTGCAGATCATGGTCTCAATGCTATTTGATAGTTGTGCATGTATTCTTGCCATTATTCTAGCTATAAAATGGTTATTAGCAGTTTTTTTTTTTGAATTTTGACTGCTTATCGCAAGTTTTCGCAAAACTAGCAATGAGTATAGTGTGATCGCATGTATTCACGGGTGTCGTTGTTGTTATCGCATTAGAAGTTCGAATTCAATAAAAAAAATCATGACAAACAATTACCTAAACACTAACTAAACCAACTAGTGACTTATTTTTGACGATTTTACGATATAATTTTATCACGCGGATAATTTTGGTGAAGTTTACATAAAATTAACCGTTTCTTTGAAAAACGAAAATAACCGGATGTAGTTCCTATGGTCAAATCAGGCAAAAACACTTGAGTTATGCCTTTCAAAAAGCTGTAAAAAATCATTTTGCGTTCAAATCACCTAAAATCTCGCGAAAATGTCTCTGATGGTTCAGCTGATACGAAATACTAATGAGAATATCGCATAACCTTCATATATGGACTTAAGTCCGGGCTCGTCCCACTGTGTCCTGGTGGCCAATCTGTGACTGAAATTCTCATGTGAATGGTAGGTCAAATAAATCCTATCGTTTCGAGAGTTTATGAAGTGCTCAATTTGAAAAAAAATTCTCGCCAGGAAACACGATGTTCGGAATTTGATTGTTCTCGGTCAAGCGAAGGCACTTCTTCTTTCAAATCACAAATCACTTTGTTTGCGTTCATTTATGGCAAGTTGCCCTTGTACACTTGTAAACAATACTATGAATTGTCATTCAGCCAATTTATAGGCAGCTGAAGCTAGTGCGACAGCTGCGCGAACGGTCTGAAGTTGGTTACACTTCGAGTGCCGGACCCTGTAGGAAAGATACAGTAACTCGTAGTAAATATTGTGGAGATTCATCAGCAAAAACCGCAAAAAGCGCAAAAATTTCTTGGGTTGATTACGAATCTATTTCGTTAATAGCAAGAATTTCTATAAAGATCTTTCATAGTGATGATGATTTTGAAAAAAAAATCGATTTGGCCAGAACGATCTCCTCAATATATAAGAAAAACAATGTTGTCAAACATCGATTCTAAAAGATCGGATGAAATAATATACGAAAATTTTGTTCAATGATCGAAACGTGCTATATACAAACATTTAGTAAAATAACGAATAGTTTTGTTTCAACCACCAAAATAGTTGTCGACGATAAATTTCGTGCAACGTACACTTAATATTTAAATTACGATAATTCGTTCTCAAGTTGCCATATTTGTAGTGCGTGGAATGAACGATACCAACTATCCGCAGATAAACCTATTCGTAGCAGATTTACGAATAAATTCGTTCAGTGATATGAAATTTTTATGCATAATTATTTTGGGGATTCTTCGAAAAAAATCGTTCATATTACGAAATATGGTCGCAAATATTAGATTGATTAATGAAATAGATGCATAATAAGCCTACGATAAAAGTCGTTTCGTGGTCTTTACAAAAAAAAAACCGGAATAAAAATAAAATCGCTTCCAAAGAACTACGAATGATTTATCATATGTACAAAAAATTCGCATACTTTACGATTTTTTTTTCTGTACGAAACCTATGTAACGGATTTACGAATACATTTTCTCAGTGATTTTTAAAAACCCCTGTGTCTCTCGTTTCCGATTGACATTATCCAATTTCGAGTAGGTACCATCAGCTCCGAAAACTATTAAACTTTCTAATTTATTGGAAACGAAAGATAACAATCGAAACAAAGACAGTGCAGAAATATTTTTTTCAAGTCGTCCTTAGCCTTTGTGGTTGACGCGGTTCGAAATGGAGACATGCAACATCTATATATGTGGGGAGGAAAGGTTTTGTACATTTGAAGGGTAAGGGG